>NC_069504.1:1078662842-1078665342 GCF_027579735.1 Bombina bombina | reverse complement strand
CGGCATGAGAGTGCTGACCCCACCCCCGTGTTTTGTATATGTTTGGGGAAATTACATAAGCCTGTGCACCCTCCATTTTTTCACAGTTGCTTTTTTTCACAGTTGTTTGATTGTGAGCCTGCATTGTGTGGCTGGTTAGGGACCCAGGTTTATTGGAAGAAACCTTGACGAGGTACCTGGGCTTTTCCCATTTGGCCAGATGCGGTAACTAATTCTTCCATTGCTGCTTTTTATCTTAGTTGAGAGCTTGTGAGTGAGTGCTGGACTTTTTCTGTGTGTTTATATTAAAATAATTTTTTTGTAATTTTCCCTGTTTGGGCCTTGCACCCAGGCCTGACTGGGGTTAACTGCCTGTGGCTCTGGTAACAGTGCAGCTTCCTGAGAGTGCTGGTTTGCACCCAGGGCTGTGCATGTTGCAGGGTCATAGGATGTGTACCCGGTCCGGCATGAGAGTGCTGACCCCACCCCCGTGTTTTGTATATGTTTGGGGAAATTACATAAGCCTGTGCACCCTCCATTTTTTCACAGTTGCTTTTTTTCACAGTTGTTTGATTGTGAGCCTGCATTGTGTGGCTGGTTAGGGACCCAGGTTTATTGGAAGAAACCTTGACGAGGTACCTGGGCTTTTCCCATTTGGCCAGATGCGGTAACTAATTCTTCCATTGCTGCTTTTTATCTTAGTTGAGAGCTTGTGAGTGAGTGCTGGACTTTTTCTGTGTGTTTATATATATATATATATATATATATATATACACACATACATATATATATATATACACACATACATATATATATATATATATATATACATACATTATATATATATATATATATATATATACTAATTACACCGAGGAATTTATAGCATTTATTTTAGAAATTCTGCAATATCTGTTAACCCACAATTATTTCAAATTTGAAGATTTGTTTTATTTACAGTTACAAGGTACTGCGATGGGGGCGAAATTTGCGCCCTCATATGCCAATCTGGTGATGGGATGGTTTGAGTTCCACATGATTTATGGAGATGCTAATCCATATATTCATTGCATAAAGAGTTATCATCGCTATATTGATGATCTACTTCTGGTTTGGAAGGGCAGCACTACCACTGTTAAGAATTTTGTTGAATTCTTAAATGGTAATGATTGGGATCTACAATTCACCTTTGAAACTAATCAAATGAAAATCAATTTTCTAGATGTTGAACTCAGTATTGCTCCTGACACGAATAAAGTCAAAACACAGATATATAGAAAACAAATATCTGGAAACACACTCTTGCATGGTAAGAGCAACCACCCACCCAAAGTTCCTTATGCAATTGCTAAAGGACAATTTATCAGAGTTAAACGAAACTGTTCAGAGAAATCTGATTATGCCATTCAGACTAAAGATCTTACCAAAAGACTCTCGCAAAGAGGCTATAGTAAGACAACCGTTACAAAGGCAAAAATAGAGGTTGACTCTATAGACAGAAGCATTTTGCTTACAGATAAATCAAAAACAAAGAAGGAGCCAGTTGATCAAGTGACGTTTGTCACACAGTACTCCTCGGACTACAAAGAGATCTGCAAAATCATACGTAGACACATGCCTATGCTTCAAGCAGACGAAGGCTTAACAACAACTTTAGAAAAAGGGTGTAAATTTTCCTATAGGAGAGGAGTGACTATAGGTAATCAGATCTCGCCCAGTGTATTGCCCACAAAACCATCCAGTTCTAACTCCTGGTTGAATTCTAAGGGGATGTATGTGGGTATAGTGCTTGCATTCCATGCAGCTTTATACACAAGGGAAATGATTTTTCGTCTGCTGTCACCAATAAAACATATAAAGTTAATGGATGTGTAAATTGCAGATCCAAAAATGTAGTATACCTGATTTGGTGCACATGCACAAATAAGCAATATGTGGGTTGTACCACAAGAGAGGTTAGAGAACGCATTAGGCAGCATTTGTCAGATATAAAACGGTCAGATCCATGCTCAGACATGGCTAAACACTTTATTCAAAGGCACAACAGTAGTAATACTACTTTCAAATGGAAAGTCATTGAGCAAGTTAAAGTAGCCTCCAGAGGTGGCGATACTAATAAGGCTCTGTTAAAACAAGAGGCTTTTTGGATCTTTACATTGGAAACAAGCATTCCAAAAGGTTATAACTCTGTTCATGATGTTATAAACTTTTGGGAATAATCTTTATGTATCCCCCCCCCTTTTTTCAACACTTTTGTCATCTTAATCATATATTATAAATTAGTTATTCATTTATTCTTAGGTCTTCTTATGCACATGTATATATAATTTACAAATAATAGCCAGAATTAGGACATATTAATGGGTCACTGTATGCATTTATTTACTTGTGCACTGGAGCGTTGTAGTACTCCATCGTTTGAGACCACGCTCTCTAACTACACAGCACATTTTTGTACATACATGCATATATATGTATGGCCAATATTTCTGAACTATGTATATGTTCCATTATATATTCC
>NC_069504.1:1078467842-1078655342 GCF_027579735.1 Bombina bombina | reverse complement strand
ATATTTCAGAGCTGCAACATCACTGGAGTGCCCAAAAGCACAAGGTGTGCAATACTCAGAGACATGGCCAAGGTAAGAAAGGCTGAAAGATGACCACCACTGAACAAGACACACAAGCTGAAACGTCAAGACTGGGCCAAGAAATATCTCAAGACTGATTTTTCTAAGGTTTTATGGACTGATGAAATGAGAGTGAGTCTTGATGGGCCAGATGGATGGGCCCGTGGCTGGATTGGTAAAGGGCAGAGAGCTCCAGTCCGACTCAGATGCCAGCAAGGTGGAGGTGGAGTACTGGTTTGGGCTGGTATCATCAAAGATGAGCTTGTGGGGCCTTTTCGGGTTGAGGATGGAGTCAAGCTCAACTCCCAGTCCTACTGCCAGTTTCTGGAAGACACCTTCTTCAAGCAGTGGTACAGGAAGAAGTCTGCATCCTTCAAGAAAAACGTGATTTTCATGCAGGACAATGCTCCATCACACGCGTCCAAGTACTCCACAGTGTGGCTGGCAAGAAAGGGTATAAAAGAAGAAAATCTAATGACATGGCCTCCTTGGTCACCTGATCTGAACCCCATTGAGAACCTGTGTTCCATCATCAAATGTGAGATTTACAAGGAGGGAAAACAGTACACCTCTCTGAACAGTGTCTGGGAGGCTGTGGTTGCTGCTGCACGCAATGTTGATGGTGAACAGATCAAAACACTGACAGAATCCACGGATGGCAGGCTTTTGAGTGTCCTTGCAAAGAAAGGTGGCTATATTGGTCACTGATTTGTTTTGTTTTGTTTTTGAATGTCAGAAATGTATATTTGTGAATGTTGAGATGTTATATTGGTTTCACTGGTAAAAATAAATAATTGAAATGGGTATATATTTGTTTTTGTTAAGTTGCCTAATAATTATGCACAGTAATAGTCACCTGCACACACAGATATCCCCCTAAAATAGCTATAACTAAAAACAAACTAAAAACTACTTCCAAAACTATTCAGCTTTGATATTAATGAGTTTTTTGGGTTCATTGAGAGCATGGTTGTTGTTCAATAATAAAATTAATCCTCAAAAATACAACTTGCCTAATAATTCTGCACTCCCTGTATATATATAAAATGTCCAAATGCAAAAAAAAGGCACTCACTTGACTGGATTGTAGTGTATGACCATGCTAGACATAGGGACCAGTGCAGACCAAAAATAGGGTTGGCCATTTATATCAGCTAAAATATGGGCATATATATTTCTTTCATGTAATTAGCAAGAGTCCATGAGCTAGTGACGTATGGGATATACATTCCTACCAGGAGGGGCAAAGTTTCCCAAACCTCAAAATGCCTATAAATACACCCCTCACCACTCCCGTGGAGGTGGTGAAGTAAGTTTGTGCTAGATTCTACGTTGATATGCGCTCCGCAGCAGGCTGGAGCCCGGTTTTCCTCTCAGCGTGCAGTGAATGTCAGAGGGATGTGAAGAGAGTATTGCCTATTTGAATTCAATGATTTCCTTCTACGGGGTCTATTTCATAGGTTCTCTGTTATCGGTCGTAGAGATTCATCTCTTACCTCCCTTTTCAGATCGACGATATACTCTTATATACCATTACCTCTACTGATTCTCGTTTCAGTACTGGTTTGGCTTTCTACTACATGTAGATGAGTGTCCTGGGGTAAGTAAGTCTTATTTTCTGTGACACTCTAAGCTATGGTTGGGCACTTTTATATAAAGTTCTAAATTTAGGCGCCAAATAATGATTTCCTTCTACGGGGTCTATTTCATAGGTTCTCTGTTATCGGTCGTAGAGATTCATCTCTTACCTCCCTTTTCAGATCGACGATATACTCTTATATACCATTACCTCTACTGATTCTCGTTTCAGTACTGGTTTGGCTTTCTACTACATGTAGATGAGTGTCCTGGGGTAAGTAAGTCTTATTTTCTGTGACACTCTAAGCTATGGTTGGGCACTTTTATATAAAGTTCTAAATATATGTGTTTAAACATTTATTTGCCTTGATTCAGGATGTTCAACGTTCCTTATTTCAGACAGTCAGTTTCATATTTGGGATAATGCATATGAATCAATCAATTTTTTCTTACCTTAAAATTTGACTTTTTTCCTGTGGGCTGTTAGGCTCGCGGGGGCTGAAAATGCTTCATTTTATTGCGTCATTCTTGGCGCAAAAATTTTCTTGTCATTTCCGGCGTCATACATGTCGCCGGAAGTTGCGTCATTTTTTTGACGTTTTTTGCGCCAAAAAATGTCGGCGTTACCGGATGTGGCGTCATTTTTGGCGCCAAAAGCATTTAGGCGCCAAATAATGTGGGCGGCTTTTTTGGCGCTAAAAAATTTGAGCGTCATTGTTGTCTCCACAATATTTAAGTCTCATTGTTTATTGCTTCTGGTAGAAGCTTGTTCATTGGCATTTTTTTCCCATTCCTGAAACTGTCATTTAAGGAATTTGATCAATTTTGCTTTATATGTTGTTTTTTCTATTACATATTGCAAGATGTCTCAGATTGACCCTGAATCAGAAGCCACTTCTGGAAAAACGCTTAACTGAGTTTCAGTTCTACCAAAGCTAAGTTCATTTATTTTAAATGTTATAAATGTTTATCTTTAGCTATGGTTTGTAATAAGTTATTATGATATACTTTTACATGCAGAATCCATTAGTGTTTATGCTTTATATATTGCCATTCTTACATCTTATGTACAAGAAATATTTAGAAGATTTATAAGAAATATTTTTCTGATTCTATTTTAAAGGCTTTGTCTGACTTCGTGCCTTCTAATAAAATTTTTAGGTCTTTTTCACTTCTTTTTTAATTATTGAAGTTTCAAATAACCAACAACATTCTGAGTTATCCTTCTCTGATGATGTTTTTTTTCTCTTTCAGAAATTCTCTTCATCAGATATTGACACTAACAAATCTACTTTTTTTTATTATTTTTTTTATTATTAAAGTACATTTGTTCTTTGTTGAAAAGGTGTTGATTATTTTGGATATTAAGGTAACTAGTTCTTTAAGACTAGCTGACAATATTTCTGCCTATTTATTCTTCTGTGTTTTCAGAGGTTTTCTTTCCAATTCCCCATACTAGGGAATGGAATAGGCTGAGAATTTTCTTTTATTCCTTCTTCAAAGGTTTTAAACTATATTCTTTGCCAGCAGTTAAATTCAATTTGGAGGGTTCTCCAATTTATTGGGGCTATCTCTACTCCTACTAATTATGCTATTGTTTCTATAGCAAAATAGTATTTATTTTCCTTTTGATAGTTGTATCTTATCTATGGAAAATTATTTAGTTTCAGGTACTTTTCTTGGTCCTGTGATTTATTTGGATATTGCAATTGCTTCATTTTTTCTGTTTACTTTAAGATCAAGTATCAGATTATGATTTATTTTAGCATTGTTAAAGGGACAACATTTACTAGACTAGGTGCTGTTGCATTTGTCTTGTTGTTTTGCATTTATTGATTATGCAAGTCCACTATATTGACTGGTCTTTTAAACTGGACTATCATGCTAATAATTACATTTGTGTCTTCATTTTATTGAATATTTTCGCAAATGAGGGTTAATCTATGTCTTTAGCTATTTTAGCTAGAAGAATTTTGTGATTTTTAAAAAATCCATATTTCTTTTGTTCTAAGATAATCAATTATTTGTTTTATAATTGGATTCAATTCTTAACTGTTACTCTGGGCTTCAAGATTGAGTTCTAAGACTAAAACTTTAAGCTTATACTAGTTTGGTTGTTCTTATTAAGGAACGAATTCCTGAGATCTTTCCCAAGTAACATGTTTATAATTGGAAATTTTTCAGTTCGAAATCAGCTCCCTAATATTGCGATGTACATGCCGTATTCCAGCTTGGCTGGTAAGGGGCAGGTTAAGACTTTGAAATTTATTTGGTTCTATTTGGTCCAAATTTCTTTGATTTTATTCCAGTAAGGCTAACACTTTCTTTAAGTGTGTTTCTGTCCTATATATTTTGGGTACTGTTGAAGCATGGCTGGGCACCCATGGGGTTCAAGCGCTGCTCAGACCTGGAATCTTCTGGGGTATTTCTTCCAGTTCCTTTTTTTAGGAACTGGGTTTTGGAGTTTTATTCAAACTATTCTGCCTTTTTATGGTCATTGATAGCATTATTTGTTTTCATTAGATACAATAAATGCATATTTTCATTTTTCTGTTTTCATTCAGATTATTTTCTGAGGATGCGGAATCTCATATGATTCACTTTGCTCTTCAGGACATAGTTAGAAGATCTTTTTTTCAAAAGCTCTTGATTCCTCACGCAAGGGTCACCTTTTTTAGGTTTCCAGTTTATGTCACTGTCTTTGTCTCTATCAGACAAGGGACAATTTTATTGGGTTCCGTCTGTCGGTACCTTTAGTCTCTATTATTTCCTTCAGCTGCTATATATGCATAGAAGTTTTAGGTCTTATGGCCACAGCATTGGATTCAATTCCCTTTGCTCATTTTCAATAGAAAGAACCTTTCCAGTCTTTTATGAGTGTTGTTTCTTCAAGAACATGGTTGGAGGATCAATTTACCAAAAAGTTCGTTGATTCCTTAGACAAGGGTAACCTTTTTAGGTTTCCAGATAGATTCAGTGTCCATGACTCTGTCTCTGACGGACAAGAGACGTCTGAAATTGGTTTCAGCTTGTCGAAACCTTCAGTCTCAATCATTCCCTTCGGTAGCCTTATGCATGGAAATTCTAGGTCTTATGACTGCTGCATTGGACGCGATCCCCTTTGCTCATTTTCACATGCGACCTCTTCAGCTCTGTATGCTGAACCAGTGGTGCAGGGATTATACAAAGATATCTCAATTAATATCTTTCAGACCACCATCGTTTAGTTCAGGGGGCTTCTTTTGTTCTTCCAACCTGGACTGTGATCTCAACAGATGCAAGTCTGACAGGTTGGGGAGCTGTATAGGGGTTTCTGACAGCACAAGGGGTTTGGGAATCTCAGGAGGCGAGATTACCAATCAACATTTTGGAACTCCGTGCAATTTTCAGAGCTCTTCAGTCGTGGCCTCTTCTAAAGAGAGAGTTGTTCATTTGTTTCCAGACGGACAATGTCACAACCGTAGCATATGTCAATCATCAAGGAGGGACTCACAGTCCTCTGGCTATAAAAGAAGTATCTCGAATACTTGTATGGGCGGAATCCAGCTCCTGTCTAATTTCTGCGGTTCATATCCCAGGTATAGACAATTGGGAAGCGGATTATCTCAGTCGCCAAACGCTACATCCGGGCGAATGGTCTCTTCACCCAGAGGTATTTCTTCAGATTGTTCAAATATGGGGACTTCCAGAAATAGATCTGATGGCTTCTCATCTAAACAAGAAGCTTCCCAGGGATCTGTCCAGATCCAGGGATCCTCAGGCGGAAGTAGTGGGTGGATGCATTGTCACTTCCTTGGAAGTATCATCCTGCTTATATCTTTCCGCCTCTAGTTCTTCTTCCAAGAGTGATTTCCAAAATTCTAAAGGAGCGTTCGTTTATTCTGCTGGTGGCTCCAGCATGGCCTCACAGGTTTTGGTATGCAGATCTTGTCCGGATGGCTCCTTGCCAACCGTGGACTCTTCCATTAAGACCAGACCTTCTATCGCAAGGTCCTTTTTTCCATCAGGATCTCAAATCCTTAAATTTGAAGGTATGGAGATTGAACGTTTGATTCTCAGTCATAGGGCTCCATGTACTAAGAGGCGGGCGGACAGCTTCTTAACTCGCGAAGCTGTCCGCCCACCTCCGCTACATACGGGCAGTGGATCTATTGATCCACTTGCCCGTATGTATGATTACACACTCAGCGGAGTGTGTAATGCCCGCCCCTTCAGTCGCGCGACCAATCACGCGACTGAAGGGGCTGTCAATCACCGAGAGCGAGCAAGCTCTCGGTGATTTTGCTTCGCCACCTAAGAGGTGGCGTAGGGTGTAGGAAGCAGCGGTCTAATGACCGCTGCTTCTTACATTGCGGGAAGCAGGCTCGCATATGCGAACCTGCCCCGCAAAGGCTCCGGAGCAGCTTACGCTGCTTCGTACATGGAGCCCATAGAGGTTTCTTTGACTCCGTAATTAATACTATGTTACAGGCTCGTAAATCTGTATCTAGGATGATATATTATCGAGTCTGGAAGACTTACATTTCTTGGTGTTTTTCTCATCTTTTTTCTTGGCATTCTTTTAGAATTCCTAGAATTTTACAGTTTCTTCATGATGGTTTGGATAAAGGTTTGTCTGCAAGTTCCTTGAAAGGACAAATCTCTGCTCTTTCTGTTCTTTTTCACAGAAAGATTGCTAGTCTTCCTGATATTTATTGTTTTGTACAAGCTTTGGTTTGTATAAAACCTGTTATTAAGTCAATTTCTCCTCCTTGGAGTTTGAATTTGGTTCTAGGGGATCTTCAAGCTCCTCCATTTGAACCTATGCATTCTCTGGATATTAAATTACTTTCTTGGAAAGTTTTGATTCTTTTGGCCATCTCTTCTGCTAGAAGAGTTTCTGAATTATCTGCTCTTTCTTGTGAGTCTCCTTTTCTGATTTTTCATCAGGATAAGGCGGTTTTACGAACTTCATTTACATTTTTACCTAAGGTTGTGAATTCTAACAACATTAGTAGAGAAATTGTAGTTCCTTCATTGTGTCCTAATCCTAAGATCTCTAAGGAAAGATCGTTACATTCTTTGGATGTAGTTAGAGCTTTGAAATATTATGTTGAAGCTACTAAGATTTCCAGAAGACTTCTAGTCTATTTATTATCTTTTCTGGTTCAAGGGAAGGTCAGAAGGCTTCTGCCATTTCTTTGGCATCGTGGTTAAAGTCTTTGATTCATCATGCTTATGTTGAGTCGGGTAGAACTCCGCCTCAAAGGATTACAGCTCATTCAACTAGGTCAGTCTCTACTTCCTGGGCATTTAGGAATGAAGCTTCGGTTGATCAGATTTGCAAAGCAGCAACTTGGTCTTCTTTGCATACTTTTACTAAATTCTACCATTTTGATGTGTTTTCTTCCTCAGAAGCAGTCTTTGGTAGAAAAGTACTTCAGGCAGCTGTTTCAGTTTGATTCTTCTGCTTATATTTTCAGTTTTTTTCATTATAAGATTTAAACTTTGTTTTAGGTATGGATTATTTTTCAGCGGAATTGGCTGTCTTTATTTTATCCCTCCCTCTCTAGTGACTCTTGCGTGGAAGATCCACATCTTGGGTATTCATTATCCCATACGTCACTAGCTCATGGACTCTTGCTAATTACATGAAAGAAAACATAATTTATGTAAGAACTTACCTCATAAATTCATTTCTTTCATATTAGCAAGAGTCCATGAGGCCCACCCTTTTTTGTGGTGGTTATGATTTTTTTGTATAAAGCACAATTATTCCAATTCCTTATTTTTTATGCTTTCACACTTTTTTTCTTATCACCCCACTTCTTGGTTATTCGTTAAACTGATTTGTGGGTGTGGTGAGGGGTGTATTTATAGGCATTTTGAGGTTTGGGAAACTTTGCCCCTCCTGGTAGGAATGTATATCCCATACGTCACTAGCTCGTGTACTCTTGCTAATATGAAAGAAATGAATTTATCAGGTAAGTTCTTACATAAATTATGTTTTTGTCACAGTTAGCTAATAAATAATTATGGATCCTCAATGACAGAGTATGGTAGAACCAGTGAGAACCCACTAGATTGAACAATCATGTAGAGCATCGCTGGTATACATCATAATTAGATACTGTCTGTGTAGGTAATCATCTGTTGTAGAATGGACCAAAATCCATGACATGATATTTAAACCTCTGGGTATCAGGGTATGTAGTATATAGATCCATCTTGTCTCAAGATAAAGGAGCTTGTTGGCTCTGTTCCCTCCCCTAGGTAGCGGGGGAATGTGGACAATCACCAAAGTGTGCAGGCTGGATACATTGTGTTTGTGTTGTACGAAATGTATTGCAACTGGGTGATCGGAATCACCATTTGCAGTGCTTCCCTGATGGAAAAATAATGATTGGCCATTCTGTCCCTGAAAGAGGTAACCGTCTTCCCTACGTAAACCAGGGAACAAGGGCACATAAGGATGTAAATTATGTGATTACTGGTACACGTCAGCCTGTGACGAATTATAAACCCTTTGTTTGTATGTGGATGCTGGGGGGAAAAAAGCACCTCTTAAAGGGACAGTCAAGTTAAAAAAAAACTTTCATGTTTCAAATAGGGCATATAATTTTAAACAACTTTCCAATTTACTTTGATCAACAATTTTGCTTTGCTTTGTTCTCTTGGTATTCTTAGTTGAAAGCTAAACCTAGGAGGTTCATATAATTTCCTAGACCTTGAAGGCCGCCTCTAATCTAAATGCATTTTGATAGTTTTTCACCACTAGAGGGCATTAGTTCACGTGTTTCATATAGATAACATTGAGCTCATGCACGTGAATTTACCATGTAGACAGCTCTGATTGGCTAAAATGCAGGTCGGTCAAAAGAACTGAAATAAGGAGGCAGTCTGCTGAGGCTTAGATACAAGGTAATTACAGAGGTAAAATGTGTATAATTATAACTGTGTTAGTTATGCAAAACTGGGAAATTGGTAATTAAGGGATTTTCTATTTTTTTAAAACAACAACAATTCTGGTGTTGACTGTCCCTTTAACATGCTGTTACAGGTTACACAGTGTCATGAATTCATGTTTACTTCACTCTCTGACCGTCCTTTACTGATTATGTCCTTGCACCTTCTGGAAACTCCCTCTCACATACAACGTATAAAACATCAACCAACCTATTGCTTAGTGCTTAGAATTCTGTCTCCTACCGCAATCAATCTCCTAAGGATTCACACTCCTCAGCAGCTGTTGCAATTGACACAGGATCTCTGCTCAACGGAGCCGGCTGTGACGTCACACGCCACCGGAACACCCCTAGCTACTCTCAATTCTCCTTACAGATTGTTACCGGTACCGGCCTCTCTGTTATCAACAGAAGTAGTTAACTAAAACGGACTTACACCTTCTACCTACTTGGTAAGATTTCAACTTTATATCTTACCTACCTTTCACTGCAATCCTGAATGTATCAAATCTGTTCAAATGTTACACAGCTGTTTCTAAAAGTCTCCTTACAACTTATAACTAAATTAGGAATACTTTTCACAGAGACTTATAGATTTTGTGACTCATTCAACTGCTTAAGTCTTACTACTGAAGTTTTTTCTTTACACTAACATTAGACAGTTTACAACACTGATACTATTTCCTTCCCTGTTAAAGTGCTGTCTTGTCAAAATAGCTTCTACATCTTTCACTATCACAACTTTATTTTTGCTTATGGTTTATTGAATTGCACTTTGCATTTCCTCTTTTGTTTGCTTAGTTGCAGTATTCAGATTCAAACCAATATTAATTGCCAGACAGATATCCTCATACATATTAAACAAAAGCTGCGCCGTTGTTTCATATTTGTATCAGATAACTGTCTAACTACATTCATATTAATTCTTAAGGCTGCAGTTGTGGTTCAAAGTTGTTACTTTGTTGTTCTTTTTCTGCCTTGTAGGAAAAGCAGAATTAATTCCTGACATTAATTCTAAGCCCCAAAAATGGACCCAGCAGCATTATTATCTCATGTGGAAGCCCTGACTCAGACTGTAGATAATCTAACTAAGGGCATGACTGCTTTACAGTTAGAAAATACTACTCTAAAAAAATACATTGACGAAAAGACTGATAACTTACGATTAGCATTTAGTACTCATGAACCCCAACCATCCCCCCCTCCACATTTCTCTGGCCTTAGGCATGAATTTAGAGAGTTTAAGAATTCTTGTTATCTTTACTTTCAACTAAAACCAAAAACTTATGCCACTGACAATCTGAAGGTTCTTACTACCATCTCCTACTTAAAGGGTGAACCCCGTATTTGGACAAATCTGTTTTTTGAAACTAATGACCCAATATTACACTCCCTTGACCAATTTTTCAAAGCCATGGGTCAACTCTATGACGACCCCTACAAACAATTATCAGCGGAAACTGCTATGCGCTCACTCCGCCAACTTAAGAGACCAGTTGAAGAATATATAACTGATTTTAAAAAATGGTCATCTGACACCATGTGGAATGATCTCTCTTTGCGAAATCAATTTCGCCTAGGGCTCTCAGATCCCCTAAAAGATGAGCTTGCCAGACAACCCCTACCTGACACTCTAGACCAACTAATTGATTTAAGCATTACTTTAGACAGACGTTTGAGAGAAAGACGCTCTGAAAAACAACACTCAGACACCCTCATGAAAGCCTCTCATCTTAATACATTACCCACTCAAAACAAAGCACTGACTAAGACCACTACTACCCCCATGGAGCTCGGATTTATCAGAGGTCCATTAACCCCTCAAGAAAAGTTGAGACGTAGAGCTAACGATCTCTGCATGTACTGCGGGGGGTTGGACCACTCCGTCAGAGATTGTAAATAACTTCTGCGCAGGAATGGTAAGCTACCAATAATACAAACTTGTTTATCAGCCAAACAAACGCTTACTAATCATTGTTCCCTTCCAATTCTGTTACAGTGGGAACACCACCGAATAGAATCGCAAGCAATCCTTGACTCTGGGGCTACTCACAATTACATTGACCAACACTTTGTGCTAACAAATAAAATACCACTTGTTAAAAAGTTAAATCCCAGTGTCCTCCGTTTTGTAGATGGTAAAGAAATAAGCTCTGGTCCCATACATCATCACACTATACCCTTACGAGTCACTACACAGACACATCATTCTGAATTTGTCTCTTTTGATGTCATTCCATCACCACAGTTCCCTGTTATTTTAGGTATTCAATGGCTAAAGAAACATGATCCTGATATTACTTGGTCCTCATCAACAGTACAATTTAAATCTCAGTACTGTATAGATACCTGTTTATTCCATGAAAATTTACTATTAATACACCCTGATACTGTACCAAAAGAATATTGGTCCTACTCAGATGTCTTTGACAAAAAAGAATCTGAGACGTTACCCCCTCACAGGGTTTATGATTGTCCGATAGATCTACTGCCAGGAGTAGATATTCCCTATGGACATATATTTCCTCTCTCAGAACCCGAATTAGTACACCTTAAAGCTTATCTAAAAGAAAACCTACAGAAAGGATTTATACGTCCATCCACTTCTCCTGCAGGGGCTGGGATATTCTTTGTGACCAATAAAGACCAATCTCTTAGGCCCATAATTGACTATAGGGAATTAAACAAGCGTACCATAAAGAATAGGTATCCATTACCTTTAATTCCCCAACTCATAGATAGGTTAAGAAGCGCAACTTATTACACTAAATTAGATCTTAGAGGTGCATATAATTTGGTACGGATAAAGTCAGGACATGAATGGTTGACTGCTTTTCGAACAAGATATGGCCTATATGAATACACTGTTATGCCATTTGGACTTTGTAATGCTCCCGCTACTTTCCAGTATTTCATAAACGATATCTTCAAGGATTTGTTAGATCTGTTCGTGATCATATACTTAGATGACATACTCATATATTCCTCCACTATCGAAGAACATATAAAACATGTCAAGATCATTCTATCTAGACTTAGGGATAATTCTTTGTATGTTAAGCTAGAGAAATGCATCTTCCACACTCAACATATTAAATTTCTTGGTTGTGAAATCTCCCCAGAGGGTATCCAAATGGAAAACAACAAGGTCACTGCCATTCTGGACTGGCCAACTCCTAAAACAAAGAGAGATGTACAAAGGTTCATGGGCTTTGCTAATTTCTATAGGAAATTCATAAAGAATTTTGCACAATTGACTAGACCTCTTACTAATCTCACTAAAAATGTTGGACGTTTCTCCTGGGATAATAGTACACAACAAGTTTTTGACTACCTAAAAACAGCATTCACAACAGCTCCCATCTTGCGATATCCAAATCCTGACTTACAATATGTCTTGGAGGTGGACGCTTCTAATTATGCACTTGGTGCAATTCTTTCCCAGAGGTTGACGCCTATGGATCCTCTACATCCTGTCGCATTCTACTCCAGAATTCTTAGTTCCCCTGAGATAAACTATCCCATAGGTGACAAAGAATTATTGGCAATCAAGGCCTCCTTGGAACATTGGAGGCATTTACTCGAGGGTACTAAGATTCCGGTATTGATATATACTGATCACAAAAATCTAGAATACCTAAAAACCAACAGAACCCTTAGTGCCCGTCAAGTACGCTGGAATTTATTTTTATCCAGATTCAACTTTCTCATTACATATAGACCTGCACAAAAGAATAAAAAGGCTGACGCTCTTTCTAGACACCTTGAAAATCCATCTACAACCCCAGAAGACAATTCTCTGATACCCGCTGAGAAATTTTTAGCGCTGACAATAGATCAAACCCAAGACTTTATAAAAGAACAAAATCTAGATGACTTTAAACCCAGTGCTGAGCTTTCCCTACATTCTGATGGGTTGATGTATCATCTAGAACAAATCTATGTACCTCCTACTCTCCGTCAAACTGTGTTAAGTTCTCTTCATGATTCAGCTCTGGTAGGACATCCGGGTATCACTAAAACACATGAATTAGTAAAAAGATACTTTTGGTGGCCTACACTATCACAAGACGTCTCAGAATTTGTAAGGACCTGCAAAACTTGTACTATATCAAAGACGCCTAAAACCTCTCCTACTGGAAAACTTATTCCCCTACCGACTCCAACCCGTCCATGGACCGATATAGCTCTGGATTTCATAGTCGATCTACCTCTCTCCAATAGAAAAAACACTATTCTAGTAGTGGTTGATCTTTTCAGCAAAATGGCTCATTTCATTTCGTTTCATAAATTACCCACTTCAGCAGAAACCGTAAACTTACTAATAAATCACGTCTTCAAATTACATGGCATACCCCAATCTATAACTTCTGATAGAGGAACTCAGTTCACTTCCAAATTTTGGAAACAATTATGTCAAGCATTAGGTATCTCAAGGAGGTTGAGTACTTCTTTTCATCCTCAAACTAATGGCCAAACCGAAAGAACGAACCAGTGGATTGAACAATATCTTAGATGTTTCGTAACTACTAGGCAAGATAATTGGGTGGACTTATTACCCTTTGCCGAGTTTGCATTCAATAACTCCTACCACACCTCTACAAAATCAACTCCTTTTTTCATTAACTATGGATTTCATCCCTCCTTCCATTGGGATACTTCTACTGCCAATTCTTGTCCTGTAGTTAATGAGGTAATAAACACCATCTCCGATTCTTTTTCTGTAACTGAACAGCACCTAAAATTGGCTAAAGATCGCTACAAAAAGTATTTCGATAGAAATAGGATTCCGTCTCCTAAATATCAGATAGGGGATTATGTATGGTTGTCTACGCGTAATCTAAGGTTGCCCTTCCCAACTAAGAAGTTATCCTCGACTTTTATTGGACCTTTTCCCATCCTCCGGATCGTGAATTCCAATGCTGTCACCCTTGACTTGCCAGCTTCTATGAAGACTCACCCTACTTTCCACATAAGTCTCCTCAAACCCTACCGGACTCTACGTGACCATAGTGTCAGTGACCTGCACCTACCTTCTATTCCGATACCTCAATCTGAATATGAGGTACAGAAAATTTTGGACTCCCGTACGGTGGGAACTGGCGTTCAGTATTTGGTTCATTGGAAGGGTTATCCGGATTCAGAAGACTCTTGGGAGCCGTCTTCCAACCTCTCTGCTCCTCGCCTCTTGGCTCAGTTTCACCGCCGTCATCCGGACCGTCCTCGCCCTGATCCCCGGAGTTGATCTTTGGGGTGGGGGTTCTGTCATGAATTCATGTTTACTTCACTCTCTGACCGTCCTTTACTGATTATGTCCTTGCACCTTCTGGAAACTCCCTCTCACATACAACGTATAAAACATCAACCAACCTATTGCTTAGTGCTTAGAATTCTGTCTCCTACCGCAATCAATCTCCTAAGGATTCACACTCCTCAGCAGCTGTTGCAATTGACACAGGATCTCTGCTCAACGGAGCCGGCTGTGACGTCACACGCCACCGGAACACCCCTAGCTACTCTCAATTCTCCTTACAGATTGTTACCGGTACCGGCCTCTCTGTTATCAACAGAAGTAGTTAACTAAAACGGACTTACACCTTCTACCTACTTGGTAAGATTTCAACTTTATATCTTACCTACCTTTCACTGCAATCCTGAATGTATCAAATCTGTTCAAATGTTACACAGCTGTTTCTAAAAGTCTCCTTACAACTTATAACTAAATTAGGAATACTTTTCACAGAGACTTATAGATTTTGTGACTCATTCAACTGCTTAAGTCTTACTACTGAAGTTTTTTCTTTACACTAACATTAGACAGTTTACAACACTGATACTATTTCCTTCCCTGTTAAAGTGCTGTCTTGTCAAAATAGCTTCTACATCTTTCACTATCACAACTTTATTTTTGCTTATGGTTTATTGAATTGCACTTTGCATTTCCTCTTTTGTTTGCTTAGTTGCAGTATTCAGATTCAAACCAATATTAATTGCCAGACAGATATCCTCATACATATTAAACAAAAGCTGCGCCGTTGTTTCATATTTGTATCAGATAACTGTCTAACTACATTCATATTAATTCTTAAGGCTGCAGTTGTGGTTCAAAGTTGTTACTTTGTTGTTCTTTTTCTGCCTTGTAGGAAAAGCAGAATTAATTCCTGACACACAGCTACCACATGTGAAACATCCTTTCTTAGTTGATTACATCCAAGATCGTTTCTGGTGGCACTGTACTGGGTCGGTTTTAACCAGGCAATGCCATTCCAACAGATGGGGCCACTGAGGATGGTATACCATTGAGCTAATAATCTGATGGACATCCTGGTTAAAACCGACCCAGTACAATGCTACCAGAAAAAATCTTGGATGCAATCAACTAACAAAGGATACATACATACATATACCTACTTAACCCGATACCTAAAATTGCAGTGGGGCAAGCAAAGCCCCACCACAGTTTTAAAAGACATGCAATCGTGTTCAACAATCATGTGTCTTTAACCCCGTTGTGACTTAATAACTGCAGACCTACAATGTAAGTCCACAGTTATTAAACTCCGTAGGGCATCCTATTTTGCCCAAGCAGCCAGTCCACGCTGGAATGCCAGTGTTTCCAGTGAGCAATCACAAAACACTAAACAGAAGTGAGGGCGCTAGAAGATAGCTAAAGATACCACAGAAAGCAATAGTCAAAAGAATATATTTTCTAAGACCTGTTATTTATTAAAAACACATATTAATACTTGATAATCATTCTCAATAACTCTGAGAAAAAAGGGATCATAAATCGGACGTTTCCGATATCATCTAAAAATATATAAATCTAAATACTGTTAGCGGTTAAATAGGAAAGTCCTAAAACATTAAAAAGACAATGCAAATTATTTCTAAAAGACCACACATACAGATTAACACAAAATCAAGGACTAGTTTCTTAGTTCATTTGGTGTGCACACCTTCCATATAGAAACATAAGAGTACTCTATGAATTGAATAAGAGCCGGTCAAACTTGTGACCTTATGAGTAAACTGTTCATTACTGCGTGTGAATATGAATCATATGCGACTCCTCAGGAAGCCTCCCTGTGCATTCCGTTAGACTCAGAGTCACTAAATCCACATGTACAGTATCTTACTCCTGGATGGGAATTTACAGAGATTATCCTCTTTCCAGTGTACCTTGGCGTGTTCTCTGCTCGGCCCTTCTCCCAGACGCGTATGTTTACACGTCACACCTCCACAGGCGTCTGTTTCAAGGGGAAAGTGCAGTCCTGAGTTTGTCAGTAGTAAGGATCCACCACATGTGCTCTTTAGTGCATAAGCACGCTGGATGAATCAGATATTGAACTGTACTCGTATAAATGTGATTACAAATGCGGTCTATGCAAATGTACCACTTCAATCCTAAATCAGTTAAATAAGCTGCTATACATCAATGCATTTCTCCCTGCCTGAGGGCCTTTTCAAGATGAAATTCAACAGAAAATACATATACCTTTTTTAAGGTGGTCTCAAAATTGACATATAACCTGTGTACATAGGGCTAGATTTATCAAGCCCCTACGGTTGCAAGTTCTCACAAGAACTTGCTCGCCGTCATTTATCAAGCAGCGGTCACCAGACCGCCGCTTCCCTAACCTCTTCGCCACCTCTAATGTGGCGCGTGATTGGCTGTGCGCGGGCAGGAGCTGTCAATCTCCTCGGTCTGACTAGAAAAAATTGCGCTCGTGTGCAATGGCGAATACCTGCGGGTAATTTCGCCCCACCACAGGCGAGCTGAGGCATACAGGGGCGCGTATACGCTCCCCTGTATACCTCAGCTTTAATAAATCTAGCCCTTAGTATTAATATACAGTAATAGTGATCGTACACAACAGAAACAGTATAGTAAGAGGATAATCTCTGTAAATTCCCATCCAGGAGTAAGCTACTGTACAAGCGGATTTGGTGACTCTGAGTCTAACGGAATGCACAGGGAGACCCCATGAGGAGTCACATATGATTCATATTCACACGCAGTAACAAACAGTTTACTCATAAGGTCGCAAGTTCGACCGCCTCTTATTCAATTCCGAGAGTACTCTTATGTTTCTATATGGAAGGTGTGCACACCAAATGAACTAAGAAACTAGTCCTTGATTTCGTGTTGTCTTTTTTATTCTGTATGTGTGGTCTTTTAGCAGTAATTTGCATTGTCTTTTTTATGTTTTAGGACGGTCCTATTTAACGGCTAGCAGTATTTAGATTTATATATTTTTAAATGATATCGGAGACGTCCGATTTATGACCCCTTTTTTTTCTCAGCGTTATAGAGAATGATTATAAAGTCTTAATATGTGTTTTTAATAAATAACAGGTCTTAGAAAATATATTCTTTTGACTATTGCTTTCTGTGGTATCTTTAGCCATCTTCTAGCGCCCTCACTTCTATTTAGTGTTTTTTGAACTTTTTATATTCCCTAATTTGAGGGTTTTAGGATTTAGTGATAATAATAATATAATTACTGACACTCATGAACACATGCCCCTGGTGTCTCTTTCTAGTGAAGTAAACACTCAAGAAATCATATTCAAAAGTGATTTTTATTTTTTTTTTAATTTTTTTAAAGGGACACTGAACCAACATTTTTTCTTTTGTGATTCAGATAGAGCATGCAAATTTAAGCAACTTTCTAATTTACTTCTATTATCAATTTTTCTTCGTTCTCTTGCTATCTTTATTTGAAAAAGAAGGCATCTAAGTTTTTTTTTTTTTGGTTCAGTACTCTGGACAGCAGTTTTTTATTGGTGGATGAATTTATCCATCAATCAGCAAGGACGACCCAGGTTGTTCACCAAAAATAGGCCGGCATCTAAACTTACATTCTTGCATTCCAAATAAAGATACCAAAATAACGAAGGAAATTTGATAATAGGAGTAAATTAGAAAGTTGCTTAACCCCTTAAGGACCAGCGACGTACCCTGTATGTCACTGGCCTTTTTTTGGGACTTGATTGTTTTATAGCGCGGTCTTGCCACCAGAGTTGAGGCTGCTCTATTCCACAAAGCCTGCTGGAGGGAGTGCATTAATAGCGTGTTCTTGCTAGATTTGTGCTATTATGTCCTGAAAAAACCCTTAACGACCAGTGACATACAGGGTAAGGGGTTAAAATTTCATGCTCTATCTGAATCACGAAATAAAAAATTTGGGTTCAGTGTCCCTTTAAATCACGTTTTGGCTCAAGATCTTCAGAAAGGCTCCTGAGATAGAGAGACATAATGTTGGTTATTTTTAAAAAATATTTATTTTTTACTTTTGAATAAAACCTTCTAGTTTTTACTTACTGTCATACTCTTGACACATAAAGTGGTACCACAGTCACCAATGGCAAATAAAATATATATAGGAACACTAAAAGGATTTTTTTTGTAAAAAAAAATCCAATAGGATATATTTATAACCACATGAGATCTGCGTTTTGGGCCACGTTGGGTCCTTTATGGCCTGAAACGAACATCTCATGTGTTTTCAAAGTGTTACCCTGCCCCTAACCGGCTACATCATTATGCCATCCGGGTGGCAAAATCTATTGTGAAGAACACTGGACTCCTTTATATATGGATAGAAAAGGGCTATAAATAAATTGTATTAAAACATGGTCATATGTTTATAATCTTTCTCTTGATTGTTTATATGTATTCATACATATACAGTATATGGAAACCTAATAAATGTTCAAGAGAGAGATTTTTATCATAAACATGACAGATAGTGAAATGGTTAAATGTAAAACACAGACATTTTTGCAAAACAATGCCCCAGGGTATTAAAGGATAAAGCCTTTCGGCTAGATTTGGAGTTTGGCGGTAAAAGGGCTGTTAACGCTCCGCGGGTTTTTTTCTGGCCGCACCATAAATTTAACTCTGGTATCGAGAGTTCAAACAAATGCTGCGTTAGGCTCCAAAAAAGGAGCGTAGAGCATTTTTACCGCAAATACAACTCTCGATACCAGAGTTGCTTACGGACGCGGCCGGCCTCAAAAACGTGCTCGTGCACGATTCTCCCATAGGAAACAATGGGGCTGTTTGAGCTGAAAAAAAACCTAACACCTGCAAAAAAGCAGCGTTCAGCTCCTAACGCAGCCCCATTGTTTTCTATGGGGAAACACTTCCTACGTCTGCACCTAACACTCTAACATGTACCCCGAGTCTAAACACCCCTAGCCTTACACTTATTAACCCCTAATCTGCCGCCCCCGCTATCGCTGACCCCTGCATTACACTTTTAACCCCTAATCTGCCGCTCCGTAAACCGCCGCCACCTACGTTATCCCTATGTACCCCTAATCTGCTGCCCTAACATCGCCGACCCCTATGTTATATTTATTAACCCCTAATCTGCCCCCCACAACGTCGCCGACACCTACCTACACTTATTAACCCCTAATCTGCCGACCGGACCTGAGCGCTACTATAATAAAGTTATTAACCCCTAATCCGCCTCACTAACCCTATCATAAATAGTATTAACCCCTAATCTGCCCTCCCTAACATCGCCGACACCTACCTTCAATTATTAACCCCTAATCTGCCGACCGGAGCTCACCGCTATTCTAATAAATGTATTAACCCCTAAAGCTAAGTTTAACCCTAACACTAACACCCCCCTAAGTTAAATATAATTTTTATCTAACGAAATAAATTAACTCTTATTAAATAAATTATTCCTATTTAAAGCTAAATACTTACCTGTAAAATAAATCCTAATATAGCTACAATATAAATTACATTTATATTATAGCTATTTTAGGATTAATATTTATTTTACAGGTAACTTTGTATTTATTTTAACCAGGTACAATAGCTATTAAATAGTTAAGAACTATTTAATAGTTACCTAGTTAAAATAATTACAAATTTACCTGTAAAATAAATCCTAACCTAAGTTATAATTAAACCTAACACTACCCTATCAATAAAATAATTAAATAAACTACCTACAATTACCTACAATTAACCTAACACTACACTATCAATAAATTAATTAAACACAATTGCTACAAATAAATACAATTAAATAAACTATCTAAAGTACAAAAAATAAAAAAGAACTAAGTTACAGAAAATAAAAAAATATTTACAAACATAAGAAAAATATTACAACAATTTTAAAATAATTACACCTACTCTAAGCCCCCTAATAAAATAACAAAGACCCCCAAAATAAAAAATTCCCTACCCTATTCTAAAATTCAAAAATTACAAGCTCTTTTACCTTACCAGCCCTGAACAGGGCCCTTTGCGGGGCATGCCCCAAGAATTTCAGCTCTTTTGCCTGTAAAAAAAAACATACAATACCCCCCCCCCAACATTACAACCCACCACCCACATACCCCTAATCTAACCCAAACCCCCCTTAAATAAACCTAAAACTAAGCCCCTGATGATCTTCCTACCTTGTCTTCACCATGCCAGGTTCACCGATCCGTCCTGGCTCCAAGATCTTCATCCAACCCAAGCGGGGGTTGGCGATCCATAATCCGGTGCTCCAAAGTCTTCCTCCTATCCGGCAAGAAGAGGACATCCGGACCGGCAAACATCTTCTCCAAGCGGCATCTTCTATGTTCTTCCATCCGATGACGACCGGCTCCATCTTGAAGACCTCCAGCGCGGATCCATCCTCTTCTTCCGACGACTAGACGACGAATGACGGTTCCTTTAAGGGACGTCATCCAAGATGGTGTCCCTCGAATTCCGATTGGCTGATAGGATTCTATCAGCCAATCGGAATTAAGGTAGGAATTTTCTGATTGGCTGATGGAATCAGCCAATCAGAATCAAGTTCAATCCGATTGGCTGATCCAATCAGCCAATCAGATTGAGCTCGCATTGTATTGGCTGATCGGAACAGCCAATAGAATGCGAGCTCAATCTGATTGGCTGATTGGATCAGCCAATCGGATTGAACTTGATTCTGATTGGCTGATTCCATCAGCCAATCAGAAAATTCCTACCTTAATTCCGATTGGCTGATAGAATCCTATCAGCCAATCGGAATTCGAGGGACGCCATCTTGGATGACGTCCCTTAAAGGAACCGTCATTCGTCGTCTAGTCGTCGGAAGAAGAGGATGGATCCGCGTTGGAGGTCTTCAAGATGGAGCCGGTCGTCATCGGATGGAAGAACATAGAAGATGCCGCTTGGAGAAGATGTTTGCCGGTCCGGATGTCCTCTTCTTGCCGGATAGGAGGAAGACTTTGGAGCACCGGATTATGGATCGCCAACCCCCGCTTGGGTTGGATGAAGATCTTGGAGCCAGGACGGATCGGTGAACCTGGCATGGTGAAGACAAGGTAGGAAGATCATCAGGGGCTTAGTGTTAGGTTTATTTAAGGGGGGTTTGGGTTAGATTAGGGGTATGTGGGTGGTGGGTTGTAATGTTGGGGGGGGGTATTGTATGTTTTCTTTTACAGGCAAAAGAGCTGAACTTCTTGGGGCATGCCCCGCAAAGGGCCCTGTTCAGGGCTGGTAAGGTAAAAGAGCTTGTAACTTTTTAAATTTAGAATAGGGTAGGGAATTTTTTATTTTGGGGGTCTTTGTTATTTTATTAGGGGGCTTAGAGTAGGTGTAATTAGTTTAAAATTGTTGTAATATTTTTCTTATGTTTGTAAATATTTTTTTATTTTCTGTAACTTAGTTCTTTTTTATTTTTTGTACTTTAGATAGTTTATTTAATTGTATTTATTTGTAGCAATTGTGTTTAATTAATTTATTGATAGTGTAGTGTTAGGTTAATTGTAGGTAATTGTAGGTAGTTTATTTAATTATTTTATTGATAGGGTAGTGTTAGGTTTAATTATATCTTAGGTTAGGATTTATTTTACAGGTAAATTTGTAATTATTTTAACTAGGTAACTATTAAATAGTTCTTAACTATTTAATAGCTATTGTACCTGGTTAAAATAAATACAAAGTTACCTGTAAAATAAATATTAATCCTAAAATAGCTATAATATAAATGTAATTTATATTGTAGCTATATTAGGATTTATTTTACAGGTAAGTATTTAGCTTTAAATAGGAATCATTTATTTAATAAGAGTTAATTTATTTCGTTAGATAAAAATTATATTTAACTTAGGGGGGTGTTAGTGTTAGGGTTAGACTTAGCTTTAGGGGTTAATACATTTATTAGAATAGCGGTGAGCTCCGGTCGGCAGATTAGGGGTTAATAATTGAAGGTAGGTGTCGGCGATGTTAGGGAGGGCAGATTAGGGGTTAATACTATTTATGATAGGGTTAGTGAGGCGGATTAGGGGTTAATAACTTTATTATAGTAGCGCTCAGGTCCGCTCGGCAGATTAGGGGTTAATAAGTGTAGGTAGGTGTCGGCGACGTTGTGGGGGGCAGATTAGGGGTTAATAAATATAACATAGGGGTCGGCGATGTTAGGGGCAGAAGATTAGGGGTACATAGGGATAACGTAGGTGGCGGCGATTTGCGGTCGGAAGATTAGGGGTTAATTATTTTAAGTAGCTTGCGGCGACGTTGTGTGGGGCAAGTTAGGGGTTAATAAATATAATATAGGGGTCGGCGGGGTTAGGGGCAGCAGATTAGGGGTACATAAGTATAACGTAGGTGGCGGTCGGCAGATTAGGGGTTAAAAATTTTAATCGAGTGGCGGCGATGTGGGGGGACCTCGGTTTAGGGGTACATAGGTAGTTTATGGGTGTTAGTGTAGTTTAGGGTACAGTAGTTAAGAGCTTTATGAACCGGCGTTAGCCAGAAAGCTCTTAACTCCTGCTTTTTTCAGGCGGCTGGAATTTTGTCGTTAGAGCTCTAACGCTCACTGCAGAAACGACTCTAAATACCAGCGTTAGAAAGATCCCATTGAAAAGATAGGCTACGCAAATGGCGTAGGGGGATCTGCGGTATGGAAAAGTCGCGGCTGTAAAGTGAGCGTTAGACCCTTTAATCACTGACTCCAAATACCAGCGGGCGGCCAAAACCAGCGTTAGGAGCCTCTAACGCTGGTTTTGACGGCTACCGCCGAACTCTAAATCTAGGCCTTTGTTTTTGCTTTCCCCGTTCTATGAAACTTTGTTGCTTTCTTAGCCTCTGTAAAAATCTTCATATTTTATTATTAATTGCAACCTGAAAACCCACACTGATCAGCATATTACATAACCCTTTAAAACAATAAGTACATAGGAAGCCCTCTGAAGTTCTTCATGAGAAACTGAGAAATAGAACACAAAACAGACTAGAATAGAGTATATGAGATATGGGGAGTCTAGAATCCATTTTACCAAAATATCATCAAGCAACATATATATCAGAAGACTATGAGAGAGACAGAGTTCAGGAAAAAATAGATACATGGATGATCCCAGTTCATCTAAAAACACATTTTGGCAAATACCCCCTTCTGATTCACTAAAACACATTCATGATGAAACTCATTAGCTACCAGTTGAAGTGCATACCGTGACTGCATGGCTCAGGCAATATTTTTATAATGATAAAATAAAGGGTTACTCCTGTGTGCCAAGGAACTACTAAACAGAGGCAAAATTGTATGCTTGCAGACCCAATGGATGTTAGGGAGTAACTACATCTAAATTTGCAGTAAACATAGTAGGGATTGTCAATGCAAAAACACAACCCCCAAACATTGCTGTGTGCCGGTTTTCTGGTAAGAGAGCGAACTTTGGAAAAGAGCGAACCATGTCACTTCCTGTGACATTACATCAGCTGTTATACAAATTTTGGACCTAATGCGCATGCGTGCCAGCGTCATCACGTACCTGGCCGCATACGAAACTAGTAAAAAATTTAGAGCTGTGAAATTCCGGAACCCTTTCTAGAGTGCATGCGTAGGATTTTGTATCATAAATGGTGCGCTCATGGAAAGCTGTTTATTCGGCTCCTCAGCAATATTCGGAACTCTACCCCCCACTACAACTACTCCCATTACTACTACTACTACTCTAAAGCTGAGTCTCCGTGCTCGTGTATGAAACACAATGACATTGAAGGGAGCAAACATTTGTTGCAGCAGTAAATCTATTGGTTGATTAACAAAGAGAACAGCTGTTTGTCATGCACAAGCACGGAGACTCAGCTTTAGAGTAGTAGTAGTAGTAATGGGAGTAGTTGCAGTGGGGGGGCGGAGTTCCAAATAATGCCGAGGAGCCTAATAAACAGCTTTCCATGAGCGCACCATTTGTGATACAAATCCCACGCATGCGCTCTAGAAAGGGTTCCGGAATTTCACAGCTCTAAATATTTTACCAGTGATGTATGCAGTCAGGTATGTGGTGACGCTGGCACGCATGCGCATTAGGTCCAAAATGTGTGAAACAGCTGATGTAACGTCACAGGAAGTGACATGGTTCGCTCTTTTCCAAAGTTCGCCCTCTTACCAGAACACCGGAGCTCCACAGTGGAAAACGCGTTAATATCATTGCATTATATTCAGAAAATGTAATATACAGACCTTGACCGCAAGCTCTATTCGAGCATACCTCTTCTTAGCGTGAACCCTCCTGTGTTCGCTCTGACCTCGGCATCATGAGCCACAGCTGTTACACTCTCCACTTGATAGGCTGCTCCTCCCCCACTTCATCACTCTGCAAACCACTTGTAAGAGTTCCATATTCGTCAAGTATACAATCATCCAAAGTAAGCGCAGCAGGAGACCAATGTAAAAGGCTAAAACTTAACTTTTAGTCATGCTATAAAAGAACATAACAAACGAGTTCCGGTGTAGCAAAGGACTTGCGCGTTTCAGCTCATGCCTTACTCATAGACCGTCTATGAGTAAGGCATGAGCTGAAACGCGGAAGTCCTTTGCTACACCAGAACTCATTTGTGATGTACTTGAATAAAAGTTAAGTTTTAGACTTTTACACTAGTCTCTTGCTGCGCTTACTTTGGATAATTGTATAGTAGGGATTGTACAGAGCTACACAGGGGTATAACTTACATACAAAGCAACTGTGGCGTTCTAAACATGCTACGTGACTTAAAGTTCCAAAGCAGTAGCTAAACTTTGAATCATGTACCCTTGTGGAGCGCTATCATTTGAAATGCAGCTGTTGGGACATGGGTGTTAAGTGGCTCCAAGGCTCAGAGAAAAATCTAAAGTTTAACTATGTGACCTCTTTAGGCGGAAAATAAATATATTGTAACATCAGCTATAACCTAGGTGCGAACAACCAGCGGTACTCCCAATGCATGAAGTGGTTTGTTCCTATCTCTTGGAGTCTGGATATTACTGCTCTGTGTTCTGCTTTTCTTTACTGTATCCGGCATCACATCTCTGTCTCTTGCTGATGATGTCACTGTCAAGCGCCTAATACACTCCCAAAACCTGCCAGTTTAACTATGCTACACGGCTATGTAATACTTAAAAGTTGAAACGATATAAACCTTGCAGATCACCAAGCACATTTCATTTTTTCATTACTGGTAACTTACTTGCCCCTGCTCAAATTTCATTTAGAAAGTTGCTTAAATTTGCGAGAGAGCGAGTGCTATTTTTGATATATATATATATATATATATATATATATATATATATATATATATATATATATATATATATATACACACACACACATATACATACATACACACACACACAAAACACATGTAATAGATATTATGGGACATATAAAAAAAATTATAAATACTAATATTAATAAGTAATATTAAACCAACCTCGAACTATAAAGTAGATAAATGCCGCAATAACACACTTTAGTATAACACTTCAATAGCACACCATTAATGGGGCCAGTGCAAAAGCACAACTGAAACAAATGTTTTAAGGATAATATTTTTTTTTTTTTTTTAAAAAGACAGTCAATCAGCAAAATGTATTTTTTTTAAAAATGCCCTGATGCATAGACTGGTCGAGAAATTTGCATGGTGAGTGATTTCGTATCACCGGAAGTGACGCAGTCCAGCATTCTTATGGGTCAAGAAAAATTATACAGACAATGGTGGAGGAAGCTACATCAGTTTATTTTTTTTCTCTGTATCCTAGGGCCTCACCGCAAACACATTTCACTCACTTCTTCATTATTTCCTCTGAAATGTGATGTATTATCAAGAGAAGCCATTCCCCACCTATCTGCTCACAGAAGGGACTTTAGTAAAAGTGTGCAGGAGCGGTGGTGTTCTATAATTTCTTTCATGTAATTGGCAAGAGTCCATGAGCTAGTGATGTATGGGATATACAATCCTACCAGGAGGGGCAACGTTTCCCAAACCTCAAAATGCCTATAAATACACCCCCCACCACATCCACAATTCAGTTTTACAAACTTTGCCTCCTATGGAGGTGGTGAAGTAAGTTTGTGCTAGATTTCTACGTTGATATGCGCTTCTCAATTTTTTTGAAGCCTGGTTCCTCTCAGAGTGCAGTGAATGACAGAGGGATGTGAAGGGAGTATTACCTATTGAATACAATGGTCATCCTAATGGGGATCTATTTCATAGGTTCTCTGTAATCGGTCGTAGAGATTCATCTCCTGCCTCCCTTTTCAGATCGACGATATACTCTTATATACCATTACCTCTGCTGATTCTCGTTTCAGTACTGGTTTGGCTATCTTCTTTATGTAGATGAGTGTCTTTTGGTAAGTATGTTTCCTTTATTTAAGACACTGTCAGCTATGGTTTGGCACTTTATATTTAAAGTTCTAAATATATGTTTGTACTTATATTTGCCATGATTCAGGTTAATCAGTATGTTTCCTTTTTGCAGACTGTCAGTTTCATATTTGGGAAATGTATATATATATATATATATATATAAAATTGATAATTTTGCTTTATATGTTATTTTTTCTCTTACATATTGCAAGATGTCTCAAACTGACCCTGTCTCAGAATCTACTACTGCAATCCTGCTGCCTGATGTCGGTTCTACCAAAGCTAAGTGCATTTGTTGTAAACTTGTGGTAACTGTTCCTCCGGCTGTAGTTTGTGATAGTTGTCATGACAAACTTTTACATGCAGACAATATTTACATTATTAGTAGTCCATTACCTGTTGCTTGTCCTTCAACATCTAATGCTCAGGATATTCCTGTTAATGTGAGAGAATTTGTTTCTAATTCCATTCAGAAGGCTTTGTCTGTCATACCGCCTTCTAATAAACGTAAAAGGTCTTTTAAAACTTCTCATAAAATTTATGAATTTTTAAATGACCGACAACATTCTGATTTATCTATCTCTGATGAGGATCTATCTGGTTCAGAAGATTCTGCCTCAGATATTGACAATGACAAATCTTCATACTTGTTTAAAATGGAGTATATTTGTTCCTTATTAAAAGAGGTGTTGATTACTAGTTTTAATATCAAGAGGACTATTCTCCTCCATATCTAATGCAAACATTTAAATTCGGTTTTTAAACCTCATGTAGATATTCCTGAGGTTTTTCCAGTTCCTGATGCTATTTCAAATGTGATTTCTAGGGAATGTAATAGACTGGGTACTTCTTTTACTCCTTCTTCAAGGTTTAAGAAACTGTATCCTTTGCCGACTGATAGATTGGAGTTTTGGGAAAAGATCCCCAAAGTTGATGGGGCCATCTCTACTCTTGCAAAGCATACTACTATTCCTACGGCAGATAGTACTTCTTTTAAAGATCCTTTAGATAGGAAACTTGAATCTTATCTAAGGAAGGCTTATTTATGTTCAGGTCATCTTCTTAGGCCTGCTATTTATTTGGCTGATGTTGCAGCTGCTTCAACTTTTTGGTTGGAAACCTTAGCGCAACAAGTACCAGATCATAATGTATACAGCATTGTTACGTTAATTCAACATGCTAATAATTTAATTTGTGATGCCATTTTTGATATCATTAGAATTGATGCTAGATATGTCTTTAGCTATATTAGCTAGTAGAGCTTTATGGCTTAAATCTTGGAATGCTGATACTTCTAAATCAACGTTGCTATCTCTCTCTTTCCAAGGTAATACATTATTTGGTTCTCAGTTGGATTCGATTATTTCAACTGTCACTGGGGGGAAGGGAGCTTTTTTTGCCTCAGGATAAAAAAATCTAAGGGTAAATTTAAGGCTGCTAAACGTTTTCGTTCCTTTCGACAATATAAGGAACAGAAACCTGATCCTTCCCCTAAGGGAACGGTTTCCAATTGGAAGCCTTCTTCAGTCTGGAATTAATCCAAGCCATTTAAAAGATCTAAATCAGCCCCCAAGTCTGCATGAAGGTGCGGCCCTCATTCCAGCTCAGCTGGTAGGGGGCAGACTAATATTTTTCAAGGATGTTTGGATCAATTCAGTCCAAAATCATTGGATTCAGAACATTGTCTCTCAGGGGTACAGAATAGGTTTCAAAGTAAGACCGCCTGTGAGAAGTTTCTTTCTCTCATGCATTCCAGTGAACCCAGAAAAAGCTCAGGCTTTCCTGAAGTGTGTTTCAGACCTGGAGTTATCTGGGGTAATTGTGCCAGTTCCTTTTCAGGAACGGGGTCTGGGGTTTTATTCAAATCTGTTCATTGTCCCAAAGAAAGAGAATTCTTTCAGACCAGTTCTGGATCTAAATTTTTTTAATCATTATGTAAGAATTCCAACATTCAAGATAGTGACTATAAGGACTATTCTGCCTTTTGTTCAGCAAGAGCATTATATGTCCACAATAGACTTACAGGATGCATATCTTCATATTCCGATTCATCCAGATCACTATCAGTTCCTGAGATTCTCTTTTCTAGACAAGCATTACCAATTTGTTGCTCTTCCTTTTGGCCTAGCGACAGCTCCAAGGATCTTTTCAAAGGTTCTCGGTGCCCTACTCTCTGTAATCAGAGAGCGGGGTATTGCAGTGTTTCCTTATTTGGACAATATCTTGGTACTTGCTCAGTCTTTATGTTCTGCAGAATCTCACACAAATCAACTAGTGTTGTTTCTTCAAAGACATGGTTGGAGGATCAATTTACCAAAAAGTTCTTTGATTCCTCAGACAAAGTTTTTAGGTTTCCAAATAGATTCAGTATCCATGACTTTGTCTTTAACAGACAAGAGACGGCTGAAATTGGTTGCAGCTTGTCGGAACCTTCAGTTTCAATCATTCCCTTCAGTAGCTATGTGCATGGAGGTTTTAGGTCTCAAGACTGCAGCATCGGACGCGATCCCCTTTGCTCATTTTCACATGAGACCTCTTCAGCTTTCTATGCTGAACCAGTGCAGGGATTATACAAAGATATCACACTTAATATCCTTAAATCCCAATGTTTGACTATCTCTGACTTGGTGTTTAGATCACCATCGTTTAGTTCAAGGGGTGTTTAGATCACCATCGTTTAGTTCAAGGGGCCTCTTTTGTTCGTCCAACCTGGACTGTGATCACAACAGATGCGAGTCTTTCAGGTTTGGGAGCTGTCTGGGGATCTCTGACAGCACAGGGGGTTTGGAAATCTCAAGAGGCGAGATTACCAATCAATATTTTGGAACTCCGTGCGATTCTCAGAGCTCTTCAGTTTTGACCTCTACTGTAGAGAGAACCGTTTATTTGTTTTCAGACAGACAATGTCACAACCGTGGCGTATGTCAATCATCAGGGTGGGACTCAGTCCTCAAGCTATGAAAGAAGTATCTTGGATACTTGCTTGGGCGGAATCCAGCTCCTGTCTAATTTCTGCGGTCCATATCCCAGGTATAGACAATTGGGAAGCGGATTATCTCAGTCGTCAGACTTTACATCCGGGATCTTCACCCAGATGTGTTTTTTCAGATTGTTCAGATGTGGGGGTTTCCAGAAATAGATCTGATGGCTTCTCATCTAAACAGGAAACTTCCTAGGTATCTGTCCAGGTCCAGGGATCCTCAGGTGGAAGCAGTGGATGCGTTGACACTTCCTTGGAGTTATCAACCTGCTTATATTTTTCCGCCTCTAGTTCTTCTTCCAAAAGTGATTTCCAAAATCATAATGGAGCGTTCGTTTGTACTGCTGGTGGCTCCATCCTGGCCACACAGGTTTTGGTATGCGGATCTTATTCGGATGTCCAGTTGTCAACCTTGGCCACTTCCGTTAAGACCAGACCTTCTATCTCAAGGCCCGTTTTTCCATCAGGATCTCAAATCATTAAATTTGAAGGTATGGAGATTGAACGCTTAGTGCTGAGTCATAGAGGTTTCTCTGACTCAGTGATTAATACTATCTTGCTGCTCGTAAATCTGTGTCTAGAATGATTTATTATCGAGTTTGGAAGACTTACATTTCATGGTGCTATTCTCATAAATTCTCTTGGCATTCTTTTAGAATTCCTAGAATATTACAGTTTCTTCAGGATGGTTTAGATAAGGGTTTGTCTGCAAGTTCCTTGAAAGGACAACTCTCTGCTCTTTCTGTTCTGTTCCACAGAAAAATTGCTAGTCTTCCTGATATTCATTGTTTTGTACAGGCTTTGGTTCATATCAAACCTGTCATTAAATCAATCTCTCCTCCTTGGAGTCTTAATTTGGTTTTGAAGGCTTTACAGGCTCCTCCGTTTGAGCCTATGCATTCTCTGAACATTAAATTACTTTCTTGGAAAGTATTGTTCCTTTTGGCCATCTCTTCTGCTAGAAGAGTTTCTGAATTATCTGCTCTTTCTTGTGAGTCTCCTTTTCTGATTTTTCATCAGGATAAGGCGGGTTTGCGGACTTTGTTTAAATTTTTACCTAAAGTTGTGAACTCCAACAACATTAGTAGAGAAATTGTTGTCCCTTCTTTGTGTCCTAATCCTAAGAATTCTCTGGAGAGATCTTTACATTCTTTGGATGTGGTAAGAGCTTTGAAATATTATGTTGAAGATACTAAAGATTGCAGGAAGACTTCTAGTCTATTTGTTATCTTTTCTGGTTCTAGGAAAGGTCAGAAGGCTTCTGCCATTTCTTTGGCATCTTGGTTAAAGCTTTTGATTCATCATGCTCAGAGGATTACGGCTCATTCTACTAGGTCAGTTTCCACTTCCTGGGCTTTTAAGAATGAAGCTTCTGTTGATCAGATTTGCAACTTGCTTTTCTTTGCATACTTTTACTAAATTCTACCATTTTGATGTTTTCTCTTCTTCAGAAGCAGTTTTTGGTAGAAAAGTACTTCAGGCAGCTGTTTCAGTTTGATTCTTCTGCTTATAATTTCATTTTTTTTTTATTAAAGATTAAAACTTTTAATTTGGGTTGTGGATTAATTTTTCAGCGGAATTGGCTGTCTTTATTTTTATCCCTCCCTCTCTAGTGACTCTTGCGTGGAGTTCCACATCTTGGGTATTTGCTATCCCATACGTCACTAGCTCATGGACTCTTGCCAATTACATGAAAGAAAACAATTTATGTAAGAATTTACCTGATAAATTCATTTCTTTCATATTGGCAAGAGTACATGAGACCCACCCTTTTTATGGTGGTTATGATTTTTTTGTATAAAGCACAATTATTCCAATTCCTTGTTGATGCTTTTTGCGCCTTTCTTATCACCCCACTTCTTGGCTATTCGTTAAACTGAATTGTGGGTGTGGTGGGGGGTGTATTTATAGGCATTTTGAGGTTTGGGAAACTTTGCCCCTCCTGGTAGGATTGTATATCCCATACGTCACTAGCTTATGGACTCTTGCCAATATGAAAGAAATGAATTTATCAGGTAAATTCTTACATAAATTATGTTTTTTCTCTGCCCCTATAATAAATGTCCGACAACCAGCTGATCAGTTGAAGTCACAGGCGCGGTGAGTGTAACACACCTCCAACAGCATTCTTATGGGTTGAGAAAAATTATAGAACACAGGAACTTTACATGTGCTGTAATTTGCATATTTGTTTCACATAATCCTACTGATCTGTATATTTTAAATGAACTCACACTTTTATAAAAGGAGTAATTTCAAAGAAAGGAGGTCTGCTGACTCAGTAGTGAATGCTGGAAAAACTTGTTTTATTACAGTGATCCAAACAAGTCAGAGTACATAGGGTCACAGTAAAGAACACCTGACGCGTTTTGCGCATGCCTCAGAAGAAGCGCATCTACCATGCGCGAAACACGTAAGGCGTTCTTTACTGTGACCCTATGTACTCTGACTTGTTTGGATCACTGTAATAAAACAAGTTTTTCCAGCATTCACTACTGAGTCAGCAGACCTCCTTTCTTTGAAATTGCATATCTGAAGCGGTGGGATATACCGCACACTGACCTGCTGCTCTCTTTGCCGCACTCACTTTGGCTTCCGGGTTTGTTCCGCCACACTACCCACAGTGCACCTAGCGACGTCACGGGTTATGCATGAGAAGCACCACGCTACCAGAGCCGGATCTCTAAGCACGCCAAGGAGGACTCACAAGCTGCACCCCCACGGAAGGGTATCAACACCAGTCCGAGGAGAAGTACAGCAGTGCGTCCAGGCACCCCACCAAGACTAGTGGAGGGTAAGAGTTTAAGGACATCTCTAAAATGACTGTACATGTTACATAGACTCTGCATTCTACACCCGTGACATCTAGGTTGGGAGCGGTATGCACTGTTATTTGATGTGTTTGAAAACGCAAACCGGGAACAGCCGCTAGTGAATTATTTGAACTATTCTTTGACCGTTCAGTTCCTCACAGCACGGACTTCATTGGGACTGCATTCCCCTGAGTTATTTGGGTGATACATTTATACTGTTATAACACCCTTTGGGAATTATTCTCTGAACACTTTTCTGCTCTCTGATATTATTTATAAAAGGAGTAGCCTAAACCGTTACTTCTCCGCTAACAGACAAAATGTCTAAACCACAAATATCCTGTACTAAATCAGAGTATTTTGCAGCTACATAATCATTGTACAAAAGGGGCCACAGTAGCTGACCATAATTACACAAAACATCATTACTTTTTATGGTATGATATACTACTGTATTTTACAGTTACATTGCATTAAATAAGAATACAGTGGTTATTGTGTATACCCAATGAACAGTACAGATCAGACCATTACTAGCATAGTGCACACACAGTCAGATTCTACATCCTTGCTAACATACCATGATATTTGATAAGTGTAACAATGGCAGCATTATGACAATATGACCATGCTTCCTCTTACTGATTCTGAAAATATTTTTGTCAGTTCAACTGAAGGAGACTGATTTGTTGGTATAATTACCAGTCAAGTCAAAATTAAACTTTCACAATTCAGGTAGGGCATGCAATTTTAAACAATTTTCCAATATACTTTTATTATCAAATTTGCTTTGTTCTCTTGGTATTCTTAGTTGAAAGCTAAACCTAGGTAGGTTTATATGTGCTAATGTCTAAGCCCTTGAAGGGCCCCTCTTACCTCAGTGCATTTTGACAGTTTTTCACAGCTTGTCAGCGCTAGATTGTGTGTGCAATATTAGATAACATTGTGCTCACTCCCGTGGAGTTATTTATGAGTCAGCACTGATTGGGTAAAATGAAAGTCTGTCAAAAGAACAAATAAGGAGGCGGTTTGGAGAAGCTTAGATACAAGGTAATCACAGAGGTAAAAAAATATTTTAATGTAACCATGTTGGTTATGCAAAAGTGGAGAATGGATAACAGGGATTATCTATCTTTTAAAACAATAACAATTCTGGAGTAGACAGTCCCTTTAAATTATTATTGTCATTGCATTATATATTTCCTTCTTAATATGAGGAGAGTCCACAGCTTCATTCCTTACTTGTGGGAATACAGAACCTGGTCAACAGGAGGAGGCAAAGACACCCCAGCCAAAGGCTTAAATACCTCCCCCACTTCCCTCATATCCCAGTCATTCTTTGCCTTTCGTCACAGGAGGTTGGCAGAGAAGTGTCAGAAGATACGGAGTAGTTCTTTATGAAGGGTATCTACCCTTCAATATGAGACTGGAGTTTTAAGTAGTCTTGTCAGCCTCTCAGTGAGAGCATTGACAAAAGTTAGGGTCTGGAGATGCAGGGAGAGTCTTTCTGCGAAAACATCCAGACTCGTATTAACAGCCTGCTTTCATCACTCAGGAGCGATGCTACAAGACTGTCACACTTGAGAGGGTGTGTTTCTGTTCCACATCATAGATACCGGTAAGATCGTTTCATTTTTTGCACATATGGTAACACTAGAAGACAGGCTCACAGTGTGGCGCCTTTTATCTGTATGGAATCAAGGGTTAATATCTCCTGAGGGGGGATTATTGAACATTGGGGATTAATCGTTGGAACACACAGGTTACTTTCACTTTAGAGCTGCACAGCTTTACAAGCTTGGCGTGTTTTTCCTTAGCGGAGGTGGTCCTAGGTTGCGCTCCATGTGACCGGGTGTGGTCATTGTTTCACTTTGTACTCTCTGATCATGCTGGTTATCGGTGAAAAGCGGTTTACTCTGTGTGCCTGGGTCATTGGAGGTGGTGAGTGCCCCAGCCATTGGGGGTATACAGGTGCAGATTATATATTTTATATAACGTTCGTTATTGTTATATTAGGACATAGCCCATAGCTATGGAAGACTCTGACATTTTAGAAGGTACTCCCTCTATACCTAAGACTAATGCCTGTTTATATTGTGAGGAAGCCGAGGTATACCTGCCCTCTCAATTATGTTCCACATGCCTAGAAAAAGTGATTATGGCAAAAAAGTTAAAACGGTTGACATGTTTGATACCACTGAGCTTTCCACCTCTGAGGGATCCCCGTCCCGTGAGATGCGCACCCTGCTTTCATCTCCCAATACACATGCAGTTTCCCATAGCATGCCTGATCCTCCATCTGGAGGAGGCCTTTTACCTCCAGGCTTCACTGCGCAGTTACAAATGGCGGTGTCTGCGGCCATTAGTGCTTTACCTTGCCCTGCTAAGTGCAAGCAAAAAGGTCAAATATTGCTATCCTTCCCAGGGTTCATCATCTCGTTTATTGGCTATAGCTGATAGACTGATATCGGATGATGAAGTTCTTTCTGATACTTCAGAGTGTGAATTTTCTGGGTCTGAATCAATGCCTCTAAGCCTCTGATTACGGAGGAACCAGATTTTAGATTTAGGATGGAGCACTTGCACTTTTTTTTAAAGGTTCCAGAGGCCAAACTGCCTGAAGAATCTTTAATTCCTAAACTTGATAGAGTTTACGAAGAGAGGGGTGTTCCTCAGACTTTCCCTGTTCCTTTAAGAAACTGTTCCCAGTCCCGGACTCTCAATTGGAGTTGTGGGGTTCCATCCCTAAGGTGGATGGCGCTGTCTCCACGCTTGCAAAACGCACTACTATCCCACTGGAGGATAGTTCGTCAGTCAAAGAGCCCATGGATAAAAAGATGGTAACTCTGTTAAGAAGTGCTTCAACATTTCAGGATATTTATTTCAACCAGCGGCGGCAGTTGCCGCGGTTGTGGGAGCGGCTACCCACTGGTGTGACTCCTTATTGGAAATTGATCGAGGTGGAAGGTCCCCTCGATATTATTCTTGATAGAATTAAGGCTTTAAGGGTTGCTAATTCTTTTATTTGTGATGTGAATATGCAAATTATTAGTTTAAATGCTAAAACTGCTGGGTTTTCTGTTCAGGCCCCCCGGCTCTGTGGCTGAAGTCCTGGTCTGCAGAGTTGACTTCCAAGTCCAGACTCCTTTCCCTTCCATTCAAGGGTAAGATTTTGTTTGGTCCAGGCCTGGACTCCATTATTTCCATGGGTACAGGGGGCATGGGTGCCTTCCTTCCGCAAGATAAAAAGAACAGATCTAAGGGACAATCTAATAATTTTTGTTCTGATAAATCCCAGCGCCAGCAATCCTCTGCTAAGACCAAGCAACCTAAGACTTAGAAGCCTGCTCAGTCCTGCAATAAGTCCAAGCAGAGCAAGAAGCCAGCTGAGACTAAATCAGCATGAAGGGGTCACCCCCGGTCAGGTAGGGGGCAGACTTTCGCTCTTCTCGGAAGCTTGGTTCAGGGATGTGCAGGATCCTTGGGTCCTGAAGGTCATTGCTCAAGGTTACAGAATTGGGTTCAAGTCTCTTCCACCCAAGGGCAGATTCCTTCTCTCAAATCTGTCATCAAAACCAGAGAAGAGGGATGCCTTTCTGGGATGCGTTCGGGATCTGTCCTCCTTAGGAGTCATTGTCCCGGTTCCCATAGAGGAACGAGGCTTGGGATACTACTCAAACCTTTTCGTGGTCCCAAAGAAGAAGGGAACTTTCAGCCCGATTCTGGACCTAAAGTGCTTAAACAAGTTTCTGAACGTCCCCTCGTTCAAGATGGAGACAATAAGGTCTATCCTTCACTTAGTTCAGAAGTGACAGTTCATGACCACAATAGATCTGAAGGATCCTTACCTTCATGTCCAAATCCACAGGGAACACTCCTAAGGTTTGCTTCCTGGACCAGCACTCTTAGCTGTGACCAGAACCCAGGGCATTGCAGTAGCACCTTACTTGGACGATATTCTGGTACAAGCACCATCCTTTCTTTTGGCGGAAGAACATTTGGAATCTCTTCTCTCTCTTCTTCGATCCCATGAATGGAAGATAAACTTAGAAAAGAGTTCTCTTATTCCAAGTACCAGGGTAGAATTCCTGGGCACTATAATAGACTCACTAGTCATGAGGATATTTCTTTCAGACCAGAGATGCTGCAAGCTGGCTTCCACATGTCTTGCCCTCTGGGCCTCCTCAAGGCCCTCTGTGACACAGTGTATGGAGGTGATCGGTCTCATGGTGTCCAGCATGGACATAATTCCCTTTGCCAGGTTCCATCTCAGACCATTACAGCTGTGCATGCTGAGACAGTGGAACAGCAATAATTCGGATCTGTCTCAACAGATTTCTCTGGACAACCGGTCAAGAGACTTGCTCTCTTGGTGGCTCTGTCCAGAGCACCTGTCCCGAGGGACATCCTTTTTAAGACCATCCTGGGAGATTGTGATTACAGATGCGAGTCTCTCAGGATGGGGAGCAGTTTGGGTAGCCAAGAAGGCTCAGGGCCTTTAGTCTCGGGAGGAGAGTTCTCTTCTGATCAACATTCTGGAACTTCGAGCAATCTTTAATGCTCTGAAGGCTTGGCCCCATCTGGGATTGTCCCAGTTTATCATATTCCAATCAGACAATATCACCTCAGTGGCTTACATCAACCACCAGGGAGGAACGAGGAGCTCCCTAGCAATGAGGGAGGTATCTCAGATTCTGGAGTGAGCGGAGGCCCACAACTGTTCTCTGTCAGCGATCCACATTCCGGGTGTGGACAACTGGGAAGCGGATTTTCTCAGCAGACAATCCTTTCATCTGGGGGAAAGGTCTCTCCATCCCAAGGTGTATCCTCAGGCGGAGCTAATAGATGCATTAGTGGTGCCTTGGAGGTTCAGTCTAATATACCTTTTTCAGCCATTACCTCTCCTTCCTCGAGTAGTGGCCCACATCAAGCAGGAGCATGCATCAGTGATACAAATTGTTTCAACGTGGCTGCAATGTGGTTCGCGGATCTAGTGGGGATGTCGTCATCTTCTCTGTGGAAGTTACCTTGTCGCAAGGATCTGCTGGAACAAGGTCCTTAGGTTCATCAAAATCTAGATTCTCTGAGGCTGACTGCATGGAGATTGAACGCTTAGTCCTAGCCAAGAGAGGTTTCTCAGAGTTATCGATACTCTTATTCAAGCTTGTAAGCCGGTTACTCGTCGCAACTATTATAAGGTGTGGAGGACCTACTTATTCTGGTGTGAAGAGCGTGGATTCCCCTTGCTGCACAAGAGGCTCGCTGAGCTTCCAGATCTTCAGTCTTTTGTTCAGGCTCTGTCTAGAATCAGGCCTGTGTTTAGGAGAATTAGGAGATTGTGGTTCCTTCTTTGTGTCCTAATCCTTCTTCTTCGAAGGAACGGTTACTTCGTAATTTGGATGTGGTTTGGGTCTTGAAGTTTTATCTTCAGGCTACGAAGGAGTTTAGACAGACGACTTCTTTGTCTGTTCTGGGAAGTGTAGGGGGCAGAAAGCCTCATCCACTTCCTTATCCTTTTGGTTGAGGAGCATTATTTGCTTTGCTTATGAGACAGCAGGACATAAGCCTCCTCAGAGGATTAAGGCTCATTCAACTAGAGCAGTGGCTTCCTATTGGGTCTTCAAGAATGAGGCCTCTATGGATCAGATTTGTAGGGCGGCTACCTGGTCCTCCTTACATACCTTTTCTAAATTTTACAAGTTTGACGTTTTTGCTTTGGCTGAAGCAGCTTTTGGGAGAAAGGTTTTGCAGGCTATGGTGCCCTCAGAATAGGAGCCGGCTCCTTTTTTGCCCTCATTTTCATTCAGTAGCCTCTGGAGCTTGGGTATATGTTCCCCACAAGTAAGGAATGAAGCCGTGGACTCTCCTCATATTAAGATGGAAAACATAAATTATGCTTACCAGATAATTTCCTTTCCTTCTGTTTGAGGAGAGTCCACGGCCCCCGCCCATATTTCCTGAAGGGCGGACCTAAATTTTTTTTGTTCTTCTGGCACCATTTATACCCTACTTCTTCTACTGTTCCTTGTTCCCTTGGCAGAATGACTGGGATATGAGGGAAGTGGGGGAGGTATTTAAGCCTTTTGCTGGGGTGTCTTTGCCTCCTCCTGGTGGCCAGGTTCTGTATTCCCACAAGTAAGGAATGAAGCTGTGGACTCTCCTCATACAGAAGGAAAGGAAATTACCTGGTAAGCATAATTTATTCGGAATGTCCAAACTACAAAGCGGGGGGAGGTGGCGCCAAGTCAAGGCTATCTGGTCAAATATAAAATGTAAAAAATGTAATAAATGTAATACCAGGATATAGATGAATAAATAAAGCAAATTGCTGCAACTATGTATTCCAAGATGTAAAAATAATTTATTTGTTGGCAATTAAAATAATACTCAAAATAAATTCAAAATAATATTCAATAATTTACTGTATAAAAACACTGGTGTCTTTTCTAAAACTAGTTAACATATATGACTACACAGAATAATCCTTAAAATTAAGTCACAATACTAAATCATGCAATGCAAGTGCAGTTGAAAATGAAAATTATAATTATAAAATGGTAAAATTGGAAGGTACAATTGACGGAGTAATTCAGCAAAACTTAAGGACTCATGTAAACAGCAAACAAACTTTGAGACTCGGCGGTCTGTATATCTATTCTGCAGACAAGTATTCTATGTTGTAGAAAAGGTAGAATGCACCAATTTCTAAAGTCTGATAGGGTGGATGAAGTGATCAGAACGCTGTCAAAGATAATTTCAAAAAGGGGTTAGTTAGCTTTCAAATGTACTTGCAAATTTCAGCGGTTATTTTAAATCAACAGCTGCTGCCACATATCCTTCAGTTCACCGCTACGGTAAGCCCTCTGGCAGTTCTCTTTTACCCGGTGTTCCGGTATGGGAGGTGGTAAACTTCGGCCACTCGCCTGTGTACTGCTGATATATTATTACTATTTTCTTCTAAGTGTGCACACTTACATTTATTCTTCACTCCTACCATCTGCTCAGCGATGCAAGCTTTCACTGGTGCTGGCTTAACGGTCCTGGGAGCCAAATCAATCCGTGTCTCTTCCAAACAAACTGGGTCCTGGTGTGGTTTCTACGCGTTTCAGCTCTCCAAGGAGCCTTTGTCAAGACACGGATTGATTTGGCTCCCAGGACCGTTAAGCCAGCACCAGTGAAAGCTTGAAATTTCCAGTGGCTCAGGACGACTTAGAAATTGCAGAGGATGACTTATAAATTTGACTTTTTCATATATTTAACATTGAGTAGACTACTAACTTACATACAGGGAGAAACCAGAAGTATATCTGACAATACAGCAATCAAGTAAACAATCAAATAATCAACTATTGAGCACTCACAGCTGAGGTTTACTGAAGCTCCGCCAAAGACCCAACCTGAGTTTCACAAAACATTAAATATTGTATAATTTAACCCTTTCATGACTGGGGCAAATGTTTGCAATCAGAAAAAGTTCTGAAGTAAAATTTTGCAGGAATAAGAAGGTCACATGATCACCGACATGATCACGTGACTTCAACAATGGAATTAGATCCTGGGGACTGCTGGGTGGGTTTTGAAGCATGTGAAATTCTGGTAGAAAATATATTAATATAGATATAAAACACAATACACACAGAGAGAAGTGCACTTACAGACATGAACAACCAGCTCAATACCATTGTTAGCTTGATCTATGGCGATTTACCACCTGGGTGCATCTTCTTTTTAGCCCAGTAATGCTTTTCACATAGTAGAACTTTCCTCTAGTATAGCAGTCTGATCCCGCCTATTACGGTCCGTCCAGCACAGACATACCAGGTAATACCTCTCTGTACAAGGAACACAACAACCCCAGATGATTGTTTTGGCCTTCATTGGGCCTCTTCAGTGAGGTGCAGCCATATTCCTCAAAGCACACTGAGCAGAGAGTCCATGTCTGGTTGCCCCTTTTTCCCCCCTTAGGGAGACTTAATACACACAGATAGAAGCGCACTCATAGGAACGAACAACTAGCGCAATACCATTGTTAGCCTGTTCTATGGCGATCTACCACCTGGGTGCAGCTTCTTTTTAGCCCAGTTATGCTTTTCCCAGAGTAGAACTTTCCTGTAGTATATTAGTCTGATCCCGCCGACTAAGGTCAGTCCAGCGCCATAATGATCGTCTTGAGTTGCTGTGTTCCATATACAGAGGAGGATTGCCTGGTATTTTGGGCTGGACTGACTAGGCGGAAACAGACTGATATACTACAGGAAAGGTCTACTCTGTGAAAAGTACAACTGGGCTAAAAGAGGCTGCTCCTAGGTGGTAACTTCTGATAGAGAAAACTACTGAGCTTACTGAGCTGTTGTTCGTTCCTGGTAGAGTGCTTCTCTCTATATATGCATAGATATAGAACATTTTATTAATTCACTATTGCTGGTATATAACTGTGTGTTTAGTCCATGCAAAAGGGGATTAAATACATAATTATAGTCAGCTTCAGAGAAACAATGCGCTACTGGTGATCCAATAACAAGAGACAAATGTGTGTAGCCACCAGCAAGCTCACAGTGGCTTAGAATATGTACATATTCTCTTTTTCAACAATGGATACCATGAGAACAAAGTAAATTTGAAAATAAAAGTGAATTTAAAAAATGACATGGACTGATTGAGTCATGCAAGATTCTGATAGAACATGCAATTTTAAACAATTTCATTCTATGATCAATTTTGCTTAATTCTTTTGGTACCTTTTGTTAAAGAGTATTCCTAGGTGAGCTCAGGAGCATGCACGTGTCCTTAGCCATCTGGCAGCAGTGTTTGTAACCATGTATAACACTAATTAAACATTGTTCCAAACTCTGTGGCCATAGAATGCTACAAACACTCTATGGCAGCAGAGTTTGCAACTATGTATATTATTGCTATAAACTTTGTTGCGAACACTGGTGCCAGATGGCTAAAGATACATGCACTCTCCTGAGCTCCCCTAAGATTACTCTTTAACAAAGGGTACCAAGAGAACAAACAAAATTGATAAAGCAAATTGTAATCATGAATGCTTAATTTTGACTTTACTGTCCCTTTAAATGTCCTTCTAAAACAAAAGATATAAAACTAGTAAGAACTAATGTTTAATGTTTTTGACTAAAATTGCAAGAATTGCTTTATCCTTTTCACATCCTCACAAAACCTACCCAGAAGTCACAAGAATTGATTAAGAATTTAACTTTGATTACTGGCAATGAGAAATCATTTATTTCAATGAATGTTAAACTAGAAATATTTTATAATTTTGCTACATAATCCTGCTGAAGATGAATGGCTGCTGAATGCAGTAGAAGCTAAAAGTAGGATAATTCTCTTTTCCCAGCAAATTAATCTTTGAGACTCATGTGAGCAGAATTACTGCGTTCCAACCCTTAACATTACAACTAACTAGAGGAGGGTCCATTTAAAGGTCTATTATGTAGAATCATCATGCGTAGAAGATGAACAGTGAGTTTATACAACTCAAGAAAGAAAGTTTGTCAGCTGCTCACAATACATTAGCAATGGCCAAAGCTTGTAATGGACTGGACTCTGCCAAGTTTAAGGTGAGTTAATTTGTATTTACTTACTTTTGTTATTAAATGTTTCTAGGAAGCGTTGTGTAATACTCCAGTAAACAAACGACTATATATTCTTAAGGATATTTAAACATATGAATTTGTAGAGGCTTGTTTAAATATTTAAATGTATAGTGAAATTTCCTGTTCAGTGATATACCATGTGCTCTGCATTTTTGGTCACATTTTTCATGTATCATCAATTTGCCCTTCAGACTTCTGGGACGAGACACACAAAACATTGTGTTGTCTTTCATTCTATAACAAAATGTCATTATTAAACGTAGCCTTTAACAAAATGATACAGAGTCAAGCACACTTTTCCTATGCAAATATTTGGTTTCAGTGAATACCAGCAAAACTGTACTCTAAGAATTGTAAACAAAATTCTTGAAAAAACTGTATCAGAGGTTTTGGTAAGTGAATGTAATAGGGGCTGTAGCCCCAGTTATAGTCTAATAGAGCCAAGGGGGTCATTAGAGCCTTATTAAAGGGCAAGCAAAATATCAGTCTAATTTTCTATTTTATACAGCACCACTTTGCACTTGCCAGTCACTGCGCACTGGTGTATAGAACGTTTGTCTATGTGACTGGAGGTTGTATAACTGAACTCTGTATGTGCAGTTACATGATGCATCTTTGGCCTCATAATACTGAATTATAGACTATTTAGCTAAACTGAGTTGTTTTAGGAAGAAGAAGAGGATACATTAAGGTGAGTATATCTGGTTAAAGACATCACTGAGGTTTTCCTTGGGCTTCTTTTGGAACCACGCAATAATCCTAGTTAAAATGACAGAATCACAGAATATGTGTTATGCAATAGGGTGTTTGTCTTTCTTTAGGGTTATGAAATCTTTAGATGAATTAAGGAAGTTACAGATGACCCAGTGGAAATGAACTAAAATGCAATTAACTTTTTTTTAGTAAGGTTCTATACAGTTATCCCTTTATAAAGCATCTTTTATAGATCATCCATAATTATAAATATAATGCAGTCTATACTATATAGAGGGATATATGCTATATAAACACCAAACACATCCATATAACACAGTGCACCAACCATTTAGTATTAAAATTCCCTATACAGATCACCCCCTGGTGTATATAAGAAAATGACATGTATATATTTATACCTATGTACAAATGCAATAACTGTATAATCCTAATCTATATATTTGTGGGATGAGGCTGATTTTAATTGTAAAATTCACCCATTGTTTGCCCTACAAGAAGTTGCTGTCTGTCTGACATAGCTGAATTATTGTCTTTAACAAATTAAAGTGGCTGCTCATTTTACCCCCACCACCCCACTTCACCTTCATCATATTAACCCCTCTGCATTCTGACATGGGACCCTAGTATGTTGTAGGGCATTTTGTTAGCACTGTAGTGAATGTTTCACTAATATCACACCGTGCAGCCATAAAACCTGTACATTGTTTCATCTATCTTTTTAATGATTTTGTCTCAGTTTATAAGCTGCCTATATGTGTGTATTTGGTTGTATTATGTATAAGAAAGTGCCTACATTTGTTATTAAAGACAAAACATAACTGTTATAAACAATATACTGTGTCCCTGCAAGAAAAGTAAACAGTAATGTTTAAAATAGTTTCATATTATAATAAAAGATGGCTTCTTTACATTTAAAGGGATACTAAACCCAATTTTTTTTTCTTTAACTTTAGCAACTTTCTAATTTACTCCTATTGTTTTTTCTTCGTTCTCTTGCTATCATTTAAAAAGCAGGAATGTAAAGCTTAGGAGCCGGACCATTTCTGGTTCAGTACCTGGGGTACCCTTGCTTATTGGTGGCTAAATGTTGGCACCAATAAGCAAGCGCTATCCAGGGTTCTGAACCTAAAATGGTCCGGCTCCTAAGCTTTACAATCTTGCTTTTAAAATAAAGATACCAAGAGAACGGAGGGGGGGAGTTAATAGGAGTAAATTAGAAAGTTGCCTAAAATTACATGCTCTATCTGAATCATGAAAAAAAAAATGGGTTTAGTGTCCCTTTAAATGTGTGGGTGTTTGCATCTGTATTATTGTGTATGAGTGTGTTTACAATTTTTAATGTATATATTGCCCTGAGAGTCTGTCGGATGCTTTTATATTTATGATGTTTTTTCTTAGATCATTTTTCAAAGATCCTTCTTACAAAACAAATGAATCAACAAAGTATAATTTTCAAATTGCCTATTATATATTTACATCCATTGTGAAAAAGTGATTTTACTAAGATGCTTACTTATCATCTCTGAATTTCTAAGGCACAGTTAAAGGGACAGTCAACACCAGATTTTTTTGTTGTTTAAAAAGATAGACAATCCCTTTATTACCCATTCCCCAGTTTTGCATAACGAACACTGTTATATTAATACACGTTTTACCTCTGTGATTACCTTGTATCTTAGCCTCTGCAAACTGCCCCCTTATTTCAGTTCTTTTGACAGACTTGCATGTTAGCCAATCAGTGCTGACTCCTAGGTAACTCCACGTGCGTCAGCTCAATGTTATCTATATGACACATTTTTAAAATAAGAGTGTGTGGAAGACACATAAGCACAATGACTTCAAAGTGCTGTCTAATGCGTTTCACATCCCAAAGAAACTAGCACTCAATGACAAGTACCCTGTGGGCCATCTTTAATATTGATTGGACCCTGTGAAACTGGACCAAAGCAGTACTAATAAGTAAATAAATATATAAATTCCTCCACTGTGGATTATTTTTTTATTTTTATTTTTTTATTTATTTTTTTTTAAATAATTTTTTTATTGAGGTTATGCAACAATACAAAAAAACATAGATTGATATACGTGCAACAGTGAATGCGCTTCAGTCAATTGTCAATAAACATTTTCGACCATAAAAAGACAATAGAGATCAAAAACAACAAAAATTGCAACAATGTCTGACATCAAATAAGTTTCTCAAACCTCTAGATTTTTATATATATTCGCAAAACTGGCTGACTAGAGAGAAGGCCTCTCATGGACCCATTGGCTGCGTAGAGATGAAATAGTATACAATAATCAGATCTGCGGGCGCTATTGGGCCTAAGGATAGCTTATAGTAAAGATATTATGGGTGGGGGAGGAATTTCAGCGGATAAGCACCGCTTATTGAATAGGGGGGAGAAGTGGAGGGGCGGAGCCATATAGGAAAGTCTCTTGAGTATCTAAGGGGCAGGTATAGAGCAGAATATCAATGAGAATTCTATGGCATTGAAATGCCTAGTGTTTACTTGGGCTTAATTGACAACAGTCTATATGGAGATTTAGGGCAGTCATGTAAGTTTATATAGGACTAGAGGCGTGTTCTGGATTGAACTATCATTGTTAACCATTATGCTTATATTACATGTACTGTATATCTCTAGATAGCAGCCCCCACGAGTAAAGCATGAATTCAGGCGAGTGGCAAAAATACTTGACAAATATACAAAAAACGTCTGCCTGCATTTAAATGAGAGACTAACTATACCTTATATTAAGAATAGGACTGCGAAAGAGCTTCCCAGGAGCTATAGACATGGGCAATATACAGAAGCAGTATAGTATGTGCTTGATGATGTATGTAACCTCACAGCGAATTTGAAATCACATAGTACAGATATCAGGCTAATACATTGCATAATTTCATACTTACTGTATCACAAAGTTATGGAACAGAGATATTGACCAACACCCTTAAATAAGATCCTAAAAGAGCCGTTGCATTGCTTTTTACATATGGAGAGAGGTTAGGTCAGTTAACAATCTTATGTCTCAGTTCTAGAAGCTTAGGCATCTATTCAAGCTCAGTCCCAACTAATCCGATATCTATAGAACCCCATATTAATCTATCCTAGGAATAAAAGTATATGGGGATAGTGAAGGAAGTGTCACTAGGAGTAAGTTTAGTTAGGACAAAATAATTATTACTTAATATGAACATAACCACACTCATCAAAACTTTTGTATTCCTATAGAGGGAGCCTAAAAACATATGCACACAAGCTAAAACAGCAAGTATAATTAGGGCAACTTTAAACGTATTTCAGAAAACATGAGAGTATGAGACACAGTCTAATTTAGTCATTTAGGTGGAATGAGCGCACATGTGCTACTATCTAATGAAGCTAGGCTGACATCTCATAGTAGTCAAAAGGTTAATTGCCAGGGGTAAGGGTAGACTTAGAAATAAAATATCTAGATATGCTTTCCTCCGTGACAATATAGATTATTGGTGCGCCATAGATATACATGGTTAAACAGACGCATATAATATAAGCTTTAAGCATACTGCGACAGTTTGCACCATCTAACTAGGGTTGTGTAATAAGTACTATCTCCTACAATCAGCTTTGCATGAGGATATATGTCTAAGTAAAACTGAGTGCTACCTAGCTCATTAAATTGACTCATATATAAGATAGATATACTTTAAGTACCAACACATGCAGGAGCTTACATATATGTGTATCCAAATAAGTCATATCTAGAAAAGCTCTAATGGTGTGAAGCAATAATATTGGAACAGAATAAGAGCAAGTATAATATGATGCGGTAAAAAACTAGTGAGTAGCTGTATTACATTACTGCACCTATATTTACTATCGCCTAGATTTAGAGTTTGGCGTCAGCCGTCAAAACCAGCGTTAGGGGCTCCTAACGCTGGTATTTAGAGTCAGTCAGGAAAGGGTCTAACGCTCACTTTGCAGCCGCGACTTTTCCACACCGCAGATCCCCCTACGCCATTTGCGTATCCTATCTTTTCAATGGGATCTTCCTAACGCCGGTATTTAGAGTCGTGGCGGAAGTGAGCGTTAGAAATCTAACGACAAGACTCCAGCCGCAGAAAAAAGTCAGGAGTTAAGAGCTTTTTGGGCTAACGCCGGTTCATACAGCTCTTAACTACTGTGCTATAAAGTACACTAACACCCATAAACTACCTATGTACCCCTAAACCGAGGCCCCCCCACATCGCCGCCACTCTATTACATTTTTTTAACCCCTAATCAGCCGACCGCACACCGCCGCAACCTACATTATCCCTATGTACCCCTAATCTGCTGCCCCTAACACCGCCGACCCCTATATTATATTTATTAACCCCTAATCTGCCGCCCCCAACGTCGCCTCCACCTACCTACAATTATTAACCCATAATCTGCCGACCGGACCACACCGCTACTATAATAAATGTATTAACCCCTAATCCGCCTCATCCCCGCCTCAATAACCCTATAATAAATAGTATTAACCCCTAATCTGCCCTCCCTAGCATCACCGACACCTAACTTCAAGTATTAACCCCTAATCTGCCGACCGGACCTCACCGCTACTCTATTAAATTTATTAACCCCTAAAGCTAAGTCTAACCCTAACACTAACACCCCCCTAACTTAAATATAATTTTTATCTAACTAAATAAATTAACTCTTATTAAATAAATTATTCCTATTTAAAGCTAAATACTTACCTGTAAAATAAACCCTAATATAGCTACAATATAAATTATAATTATATTGTAGCTATTTTAGGATTAATATTTATTTTACAGGCAACTTTGTATTTATTTTAACCAGGTACAATAGCTATTAAATAGTTAAGAACTATTTAATAGCTACCTAGTTAAAATAATTACAAAATTACCTGTAAAATAAATCCTAACCTAAGTTACAATTAAACCTTACACTACACTATCAATAAATTAATTACTAACTAAAGTACAAAAAATAAAAAAGAACTAAGTTACAAAAAATCAAAAAATATTTACAAACATTAGAAAAATATTACAACAATTTTAAACTAATTACACCTACTCTAAGCCCCCTAATAAAATAACAAAGCCCCCCAAAATAAAAAAAATGCCCTACCCTATTCTAAAATTAAAATAGAAAAGCTCTTTTACCTTACCAGCCCTTAAAAGGGCCTTTTGCGGGGCATACCCCAAAAAATTCAGCTCTTTTGCCTGTAAAAAAAACACATACAATACCCCCCCCCCAACATTACAACCCACCACCCACATACCCCTAATCTAACCCAAACCCCCCTTAAATAAACCTAACACTAAGCCCCTGAAGATCTTCCTACCTTATCTTCACCACACCGGGTATCAGCGATCGGTCCAGGCTCCGATGTCTTGATCCAAGCCCAAGCGGGGGGCTGAAGACGTCCATCCTCCGGCTGAAGTCTTGATCCAAGCGGCGGCTGAAGAAGTCCATCTTTGGGCAGAAGTCTTCATCCTATCCGGGCAGAAGAGGAGATCCGGACCGGCAAACATCTTCATCCAAGCGGCATCTTCTATGTTCTTCCATCCGATGACGAGCGGCTCCATCTTCAAGACCTCCGGCGCGGATCCATCCTCTTCTTCCGACGACTAGACGACGAATGAAGGTTCCTTTAAGGGACGTCATCCAAGATGGCGTCCCTCGAATTTTGATTGGCTGATAGGATTCTATCAGCCAATCGGAATTAAGTTAGGAAAATTCTGATTGGCTGATGGAATCAGCCAATCAGATTCAAGTTCAATCCGATTGGCTGATCCAATCAGCCAATCAGATTGAGCCCGCATTCTATTGGCTGTTAAATTTAGAATAAGCTTTGTATGTAAACTGACTGCCTACATATAGTATCCCACATGCCAACACCCATCATTTGAATAATATGTCCGCATAATCGTATACATTCTACTAAAACAGTAACAAACCGGTTAAAACATATATATGATTGGGTTAACATTTATGGATGTACATTAGGGTAAGCTTAGCTGTGATGTTACCGCACAAGTGTCCATATAACGGTAAGTCTTTATACTTAGCGAGCGATGATGCATGAAAGATAAAGGCTAGGGTAAGAGGCCTAAAGCTGACAGTCTTTCAGCAAAGTTTTCTCACCCCCATCCCAGCCGAGACCTTCGAATCTAGCCGATACCTAGATTAATCCAGTTCTTATGCTGCACTATGGTTAGGTAATCTGGAGCACTCAATGGCAGCATCCACACCAGCTGAGTACTACCCGGTATTGAGAGAAGCAACGCCATGTCGAACATGCTCCCAAGAGAGCCATGGTAGGTAGGGTGTACAGAGGAACACAAATATATAGTCTGGCTTGATCGCTGGTTGACCCGTCGTCTGGCACAGCTATCTTGTAAGAGATCCAGCATCCCCAGAGTGTTGTGTCCTTTAGCCCGTTGTGACTCAGAGTAAATAATGCCCAGTCGGGAACCTCGCAAACCGAGCGCTACCAGTAGCTGATTGCCCATCTTCCTTGTGTTAGTTTCAGTAGCTCTCTGCATTAGTCGTTCAATCTTACCGTCCAAACTTCCAGTAGGGGATAGGGCGATGTGAGGGCAATACCATTGCATGGGAGCTTTCCCCGTTAGGAGGAGTACTTGGATCTCGCATAGGCAGTGCAGCCTTAGAAGCAACCTTGGGTGGGCTGGGCTGGATCGAATAGTGCTGACGTTTAGTATCTGTGTGACAGTCAATGCTAGCAGAGATAAGTGGTTTCCTGCCTTGACCTACTTCTTCTCCGCCATCTTAAGTGCATCATTGTCTTCATTGACGCCTGGGTTTCTTATAAGGAATGTAAGTTCATGAAAATGATTGCACATCTTCAGATCAATCTTGTAAAGAAGTGCCTTAATTACCTCCATGGTCGCCCAAAGCAGTCCAATATAGTTACGTGTCTTTGCAGACTCAGGTTCTGTTCAATGATATATAAGCCAATCTTCAGGGGAAGTAGGCCCACCTATCTCGCAACTCGCAGTACAGAGGCTCTCTCCGATTAAAGTTATCAAACTTTGAAGTCGAGTGTTAGTTATGGGTCAGTTATTGGTATTCCATATGTGAATTCAACTGATTTATGTGCTAAAAAGATTACTTTATTAAGCCATGCTCTAGGAGCTCGAGGGATATGCGTCTAGATACCTCGGCTGCAGGCTCCGCCCCCCCCACTGTGGATTACTTTAATAAATATATATTTACTAATTAATTATGTTTGTTTTGAATTTAGTTATATACTAATTTCTTTTACAAGATATGACGAGTCCACGGATTTCATCCTTACTTGTGGGATTTAACCTCCTGCTAGCAGGAAGTAGCAAAGAGCACCACAGCAGAGCTGTATATATAACTCTTCCCTTCCCCTCCCTTTCCAGACATTCTCTTTGCCTGTGTTAGTGATAGGAAGAGGTAAAGTGAGGTGTTGGTTTTAGATTCTTCAATCAAGAAGTTTTTTATTTTAAAATGGTGCCAGTGAGTACTATTTTCCTCAGGGGAAATCGTCAGTCTATAACTTAGCAAATGTTATCTAAGATCCATGCTGGTACCCACAGAGCAGTTGAAGGTAGTGTAAAGAAACATCTTCAGTGTGGAGAACCTTGTCATGCTAAAAGCAGCATTGAGGTATGTTCAGTCATTTGTTTCTGGGGAGACTTGATACATCAGAACAGGCTGACATTATTCCCTATCTGGGGAGGGTAAATCAGTATGCACTACATGTATTGTAATGGTGTACCCGGAATTCCCTTTATATTAACTGCTAAATGTGTCTAATATCACTTATGATAATTGTTTAGTATGGGCTGAACGCTGGGAGATGCGGTTGCTGGCTAAAAACGTCATACAATTTTCTGGGCTAAGGGTGTATAGTTTTTTTGTCAGGCAGTGAGGCTTGATATTGGTGCGACATGCTGGTGTAAGAGGGGCACATGGCTTTATGTTTTATTAATAACGACATGTTTGGGGTTTGCAACCCATGCGGGTCTCTGTAAAGGCTAGTGTTATGCCCACGGGGGGCGAGGCCTATTTTCGCGCGCTCAGACGCGCAGTTTCACCCGGATTGCATAGACAGCAGAGTCCTGGGCTCCGGTGGGGCCTAACTTGTTTGGCCATTCGAAGGGTCTTCAAAGCTTCTCAAGTAGCAGAAGTGTATTCCGGGGCCGGAATAAATATAACGTTTTTTGTCATAACTGTTAAATTAATTTATATTATTTTACACATCTAAGCAAGCCGGTGCAATATTATTAGAATATTTTGGGCACATTAAAACAATTTTTATTGCCACAAATGCGGTTTTAAAGATAACTGAAAAATTGTTGCGCTTTTATTATTTAAAGGCGCAGTACACTTTTTATGTAAAGTTTTTTGAGTATCTTTCTTGCCTTAAGAGGTCAATAAATAAAGCTAAGAACGACTATTATTGCTGTTGCTAGTCTGTTTAACACGTCTGAACTTGAGGAAATCACTTGTTCTATGTGTTTGTTTAGATGCCATTGTGGAATCCCCTCTTACTTTTTGTCCCTCATGTACTGAAAGGGCCTTACAATGTAAAACTCAAATTTTATTTAAGGCTAAGGATGATTCTCAGTCTGAGGAGAATAAGGGTATACCGCCAAATTCTCCCCAAGCGTCACAACCTTTAACGCCCACACAAGCGCCGCCGGGTTCTTCAACCGCGTCTAATTCATTTACTCTGCAGGATATGGCTGCAGTTATGTCAACTACCCTTACAGAGGTATTATCTAAGTTGCCAGTGTTACAGGGCAAACGTAGCAGGACAGCAGTCAATGTGAATACTGAGTCCTCTGATGCTTTGTTAGCTATTTCCGATGTACCCTCACAGGGATTTGATTTGGGGGTCAGGGAATTTCTGTCTGAGGGGGAACTTTCCGATTTGGGAAGTGTGGTGCCTCAGACGGATTCGGATGTCATGTCCTTTAGATTTAAACTTGAACAACTCCGCCTGTTACTTCGGGAAGTTTTAGCGACTCTGGATGACTGTGACTCTATTGTGGTGCCACCAGAGAAATTGTGTAAGTTGGACAAATACTTAGAGGTACCTGCTTACACCGATGTTTTTCCGGTTCCTAAGAGAATTTCGGAGATTATTAAGAGGGAATGGGACAGACCGGGTATCCCGTTCTCACCTTCTCCCAATTTTAAAAAAATGTATCCCATATCTGACACTGTTTGGGACTCTTGGCAAACAGTCCCTAAGGTGGAGGGGAGCTATATACACTGACACTGTCGTTTTTGGAGAAAAGTCTCGGTGGCGTGAGTGCAGCAGGAGAACACCTATCAGCTTGCAGCTCACCTGGTCCGGCCATTGGCCCTAAAAAACGTGGGTGCTACTTTCTAGACGCCTATCTGGATTCCACAGGTCCTCTGGGTGAGACCTCCAGCGTACTGACTGCTGGAATTTGAATGTCAGCCTGCTTTATCGCACCTTATTCATTTAAGGTGCCACTTTCCTTGTGAGTAGTTTTTTGCACATCACTTTTATATTTGTTGTTTGAACGATTCACACTATGTTGGCGCCCCTTGTTTATCTTCCATTCTAGACACCCTGACCCATCGCACCGCGGGACACAAGAGGAGCACGCCAAACACCTGAACACATCACTGTTCACATATTAGGATTGGACACTTATTTTTTACATCACAGCAATTTTTGGGACATTGATAAGTACTTTTTTTATGTATTTTACTAATCGCCACAAATATCATTGTTTATCTGTGATATCTGATTATTTCAATGTATCACTAATATTATACACAAATTGTCCTGAGCACTTGTTTTACACACAATTTATTTTCGTCATTATTATAAATTATAAAAAATTTTTTACACATACCAAACACTGTGCTGTTTATATAAAAATATTTTTTTTTTTTTTTTTTTTTTTTTTTTTTTTTTTTTTTTCTTTATGCATACGGGTACAAACCCAATCATAAAGTGGTAGGTCCCACTTTGATAACCTGTGTTCCAAGCGCATCCTCTTAAGTTTTTTCCTCCTCAGGAATTTCTTTTTATATTGTACCAGTTACCACTGCGGTGGCCTTCTGGTTTGATGCATTAGAAGAGTCTCTTAAGACTGAGACTCCTTTAGAGGATATTTTTGATAGAATTAAGGCTCTTAAGCTGGCTAATTGTTTCATTACAGATGCCACCTTTCAGATTGCCAAATTGGCGGCTAAGAATGTCGGATGAGCCATTTTAGCACGTAGAGCATTATGGTTAAAATCTTGGTCTGCTGATGTGTCATCTAAGTCAAAGATTTTGGCTATTCCTTTCAAAGCAAAAACCCTATTCGGGCCTGACTTGAAAGAAATCATCTCTGACATCACGGGAGGTAAGGGTCATCTCCTGCCTCAGGATAAGACAGATAAACTGAAGGGTAAACAAAATAATTTTAGTTCCTTTCGGAACTTCAAAGGAGTCCCCTCTTCTTCCTCTTCTTACGCTAAACAGAAAGGGATTTTTACTGAGGCCAAGCCCGTCTGGAGACCCAACCAGGCTTGGAACAAGGGTAAACAACCCAAGAAGCCCGCTGCTGCTACCAAGACAGCATGAAGGGGCGGCCCCTGATCCGGGACCGGATCTAGTAGGGGGCAGACTTTCTCTCTTTGCCCAGGCTTGGGTAAGAGATGTTCAGGACCCCTGGGCACTGGAAATCGTGGCCCACGGGTATCAACTGGAATTCAAAAATTCTCTCCCAAGGGGGAGGTTTCTTCTTTCATGATTGTCTGTAGACCAGATAAAAAGAGAGGCGTTCTTACGTTGTGTAAAAGACCTCTCTACTATGGGAGTAATTCGTCCCGTTCCAATACTGGAACAGGGGCAGGGGTTTTACTCAAATCTTTTCGTGGTCCCCAAAAAAGAGAGCACTTTTTGACCTATTTTAGATCTAAAAAGTCTAAACAAGTTTCTCAGAGTCCCATCCTTCAAGATGGAGACTATTCAAACAATTCTGCCATTGATCCAGGAGGGTCAATATATGACTACCGTGGACTTGAAGGATGCATACCTTCATATTCCTATCCACAAGGATCATCATCAGTTCCTAAGGTTTGCCTTTCTGGACAAACATTTTCAGTTTGTGGCCACAGCACCCAGGATCTTTACGAAGGTTCTAGGGTCACTTTTGGCGGTTCTCAGGCCGCGGGGCATTGCAGTGGCACCGTATCTGGACGATATTCTGATCCAGGCGTCATCTTACCATCTGACAAAGTCTCATACAGATAAACAATTAAAATTAACACTTTATTGAACATGTATACTAAGAGGAACAAGTTACTTAAATCGGATCAATCAGAGAAATAGGTAATGACCATCCATTTCTATATAATCATTTGAAATGATCCAACTATAAGTTAAAAACAAATTCTAAAATAAAGGGCTACATGGCCTAGCAAGTTCCCACAGTACTGTATGAAGATAATATTAGGGAATAGGTTTGTGTAATATAGGGGGAAAGATATCCAAACACTGCACACAGACTATGCGTTTAAAGGCGTCGTCCTGCCTGCGTACTGCTGGGATTTAACCCAGTCAGCCGATTGCTTAACACATCATTCATACAATTGTATAGTCAAATTCAAACTGTGTCTTCTTGTAACAAGAAGAGTATCACTATATTCTCATAATCACCCCTCTGTGGCTTGTTTATAAAGTGTTTGGTACAAACTGGTACAATGTATCAAAGTATGTCAATATATGACACGCATTAAAGCCTATTATTAACAATTGTTCTCAGTTTACATTCGCATGTGTCTACTCAGCCTTATTGTTAAACAGTACTACAAATATTATAAGTTCAATTCAGCGTGTGTCATCACCACCGAGCAAGTACTGGTTTTAGGCTATTAAGTATAAACACTTAACGCATAATATCGCTATATTTGAAAAACCATTAAAACTGGAAAAACAAGCCGTAGCTTCAACAGACTGAGTAACCTACAGGACACGCCCAATAGACGCGTTTCATCACTGTACGTGACTTTGTCAGGGCAAAGGGCCGGCCCAGCCATTCAGTCCGTCCATTATACTCGGTGGATACCATGGTAACGGCTTGTGTATTGCGGAAGTGTTCCCTGCAATTATAAGGCAATCTATTAATTCAAAGAGCTCAAATGTCTAATTTGTTTGCCAAACGTAGGTATATAGGTCCACTATTATCAAGCAAAGGGAGATTATCCAATAAAGATATTAGATTAGTTTTAGCCTGAAACTATGTTAGTCAACAGATGTAAACTAGTCCATATCCATTTTAATAGTAATTTTAGAGTCTTTATTGAATCTACATTCTTATGTTGAAATTCACTATTTAAAGTTATTCATGTTCTGTGTATAGAGAGATCCAACTATATTGCTATTGGATATTGAATCATAAACAGCGGATAGCCATTCATTCCTTCTGTTATGTTATAAGGTAAACAACGGCGTATATTTATGAAAATATTCCCCACATACATACTATTATCATAACGGTCCTGAAGAGCTTTAAAACCCATATATATTTACAACATATAGGTGTATAGATCACTTAAGTTGTAGGTAAATAATTCAATACGCATCTTTGGTACCTTATAGCCTACAGCTAAATTAATAGGCAGGTTTCAAAATGGATCCATATATATTGGTATATAGTGAAATCTTCATGCACAGTATTAAACAGACATTCTAAATCACTATTATTAATACTCAATGTGTAAGTCAATTCATCTGTATTACTATAAAATATGGAGTTAGCCATAAAAAGCACATTAACATACAGCTCTCTACAGCCAATATTACTGTATTATTCAGATGTACATCAAATAAAATATATTTATTGTAATATTAGATAATCAATAATAGTACATGCTTATATGGCTTTGTTCAGCTGGTATGTTACAAAAAAACAATTGTACTTTTATATGAAGGAAGACTGATGTAAATCGCATTTAGAGGAAACTTTTGTACGAAATTGCTTCATTCAGACCTTTTGGGGATGCAGATTGTAGTTCATCTATCCATCTGCATTCTTTTTGCAGAAGCAATTTATTAATATATCCTCTTCTGCCTTTCAATTTAAGTTGTTCAATGGCAAAAAAAATGTACTTGGTACTTATCTTGTTTGTGTACTGAATTCATGTGTTTAGCCACTGGCACATTACGGTCCCATTTTATGTCACCCATGTGTTCTAAGACTCTTGTGCGTAATTCCCTTGAATTATCTTTAATAATAATAGTGTCTAATTCAGCACTTGGCTTCAATGCCACAAATCCTTTGAATCTCTCCTAACCTAGTAATATTATACATAATGATTTAATTCACACCCAAGAATTTGGGATATTAAAGGTATCAGGAATAGATAGCTATGGCGGGCTATCTGTCCTCAACCATTGATTTCGATAAATGGAAGCAGGAAGCCGAAAGGCTTTTTACTCTAAACATAGGTAATATTTGTCCACAGGCTACTAACATTGAAGAAGCTTTCAAAAGCATAGCCAAAATTGTGAAAAAGCAAGTAAAGTCATTTTGGGAGATTTTTATCCTTGAAAACTATGTTAAAAACAAACTTATCCCAAGGGGATTAAGGATCCAATTAGCACCTTCTTTCCATATTCCTGATGAAAATTTTGTTCTGAGATGGCAAGAAATTCTGACCCAGTGCTCACTTGATCTAATGAAACTTACATTACAATATGAAAGAAATCAGTATGAGCAACTAACGAAATTAGTGGAAGAAGCAAAAATACAAACTAACAAATTTACCTCACATAAAGATTTTGAGGCTTTAGATCAAAAATTAAAATTCCATATTGATAAACTAAAAGAGGAATTAAGTGAGACAAAAAATAGAAAATTACAGAGAGACTGGTCAGATCAAAAATTAAAATTCCATATTGATAAACTAAAAGAGGAATTAAGTGAGACAAAAAATAGAAAATTACAGAGAGACTGGTCAGATCATCAGAAGGGGAATATATATAAATCAAATTATAGGCGTAAAAATGTGAGATACACACAAGAAACTAGGGGTAAAAATAATGCATTAGAGAGCTCCTCTACTGAATCTGAATTTTCAGATGAGGAACAAACTCAAACAGTCACAACAAATGTAATGACACCCACAAATGAACCCTCTATAACGAGGATTTTTTTAGAGAAGAATCTGTTTCCACCCAAAAGAACTGTAAGAATAAGGCAACAAACCAAGATTAAACCAAACAAACAAAAATGAAAGATGAGGGATTACAAATCATAAATTTGGCAGGGATAGATTTGAGACCTGAACATTACACTCTGTTATCTAAGGGTCTTTCTTTCATCCCCACCCCGAAATATGATACTTTTAATTGGATAAAAGATACACATCTATGTGCGAGAAAGTTGGCACTACATAAATATCATAAAGAGGCCAATAAAACCTGTCTCACTGATATGGGTGTTGAGGAAGAGGATCAGGAAATAGTAAATTTAATGATAACACTGCTTGATGAAAATTATGACACTGACTGTGTCCAAACAAGCAGTATTGTAAAACCAAAAAGTACTTTTATACCCACAATCTCTAAATACCCAACCATTGACAAGTTTGTATCTTTGGTAACTACTGAACTTGAAGCACTTAATTGTAAAAGTAAAACTAAGTGGAAGAATCTCAGCTTTAAAGAAAGAAAGGCATTGGCTGAGTTAACAAACAATCAAGAGATAACAATTAAGAATGCTGATAAGGGCGGAAATCTGGTTATCATGAACAACCCTCAATACAAAAAAGATGTGTCTTGATATTTTAACAAACACAGAGAATTATCAAACTCTAACACAAGACCCTACAGTAATATTTACTAAAGAATTGAAATCATTACTAGATAGAGGGCATGGTGAAATAATTATCACTAAATCTGAGTATCAATTTATGTGCAATATGACACCAAGAGTAGCGACATTCTATAGCCTGCCAAAGATCCATAAATATCTTAATGCACCTCCAGGTAGACCAATAGTGTCTGGGAATGGATGTTTAACAGAGAACATCAGTATTTACATTGACAAGAAACTCAGAGAGTTTGTACATACATTGACATCATATGTCCATGACACCAAAGATGTCTTGAAATATCTGGAAAATATCAATGTACAAGAGAAGACCTTACTGGCGAGCATTGATGTTGAGAGTTTGTATTCTAACATCTCTCACTCTCTAGGAAGACAGGCTGTACAGTATTTTCTCAAAATGGTTAATCCTAGAGGTAGCGAAGAGGATGATTTTGTAATTGACCTCCTAGACTTTGTGTTAAAACAATTATTTTTTGTTTGACAATAAGGTATATTTACAGAAAAAGGGTGGATTGAACACACATACATCCTAAATCAAGACATTAATCCATTCATGAGATTCATGGATCTGTACATTCGCTACATCGATGATGTCTTGATATTATGGAAATGTTCAAAGGAAGACTTCACTAACTTTATGTGCTGGCTTAATGATAACATTCATGGTATGCATTATACCTCCACAATTGAAGAAACTAGCATCTCCTTTCTGGACTTAGAGATTAGGAAAGATGCTGATGGGTCCTTAAGCACAAAACTATTTAGAAGAGAGACATCGACAAACAGTCTCCTTAATTGGAAGAGTTACCATCCAAAAAGCCAAAGGATGGGTATTCCATATGGACAGTACTTAAGGGCAAGACGAAATTGCAGTACCTTGGAAGATTTTGAGTCTGAAGCCAAAGAACTGAGGAAGAGATTCAAAGAAAGGGGCTACCCCAATAGATGTCTCAAAAAAGCTTACCAATGAGCGAAAGCGTTAGAGAAATCTACTCTACTACAAGATACAAAAGAGGCCAATGAAGACAATAATATCAAGAAAATCAGGATTATAGGCACCTTTCTGAAAAATATTATGAATTCTACTATGTTTTTCATCAAACATTGGCATGCACTACAAGATGACTCTGATCTGTCAGAAGTTATAACTGATAAACCAAATATAACGAATAGGAGATCACAGAATCTTAAAGACATTCTGACTAGAAGTCATTTTTCTCAAATTAGACAGAGGACGTGGCTACAAGAAACCAAAGGGTTTTTTAAAAGTGGCCGCTGTCACGAGTGCAAAAACATGTCCCCTTTGAAAACTTTTGTACATCTGAAGACAGGAAAATGTTATCCAATAAATGACTTCATGAATTGCAGAACAAAAAGAGTCATATGTTGCCATGTGTAAATGTCCCCTAATATGTGGGCGAGACCTCAAGGGAATTACGCACAAGAGTCTGAGAACACATGGATGACATAAAATGGGACCGTAATGTGCCAGTGGCTAAACACATGAATACAGTACACTTACAAGATAAGTACCAAGTACATTTTTTTGCCATTGAACAACTTAAATTGAAAGGCAGAAGACGATATATTAATAAATTGCTTGTGCAAAAAGAATGCAGATGGTTACATGAACTACAATCTGCATCCCCAAAAGGTCTGAATGAAGCAATTTCGTAAAAAAGTTTCCTCTAAATGCGATTTACATCAGTCTTCCTTCATATAAAAGTACAATTGTTTATTTGTAACATACCAGCTGAACAAAGCCATATAAGCATGTACTATTATTGATTATCTAATAGTACAATAAATATATTTTATTTGATGTACATCTGAATAATACAGTAATATTGGCTGTAGAGAGCTGTTTGTTGATGTGCTTTTAATGGATAACTCCGTATTTTATAGTAATACAGATGAATTGACTTACACATTGAGTATTAATAATAGTGATTTAGAATGTCTGTTTAATACTGTGCATGAAGATTTCACTATATACCAATATATATGGATCCATTTTGAAACCTGCCTATTAATTTAGCTTTAGGCTATAAGGTACCAAAGATGCGTATTGAATTATTTACCTACAACTTAAGTAAGTGATCTATACACCTATAACTTTAAATAGTGAATTTCAACATAAGAATGTAGATTCATTAAAGACTCTAAAATTACTATTAAAATGGATATGGACTAGTTTACATCTGTTGACTAACATAGTTTCAGGCTAAAACTAATCTAATATCTTTATTGGATAATCTCCCTTTGCTTGATAATAGTGGACCTATATACCTACGTTTGGCAAACAAATTAGACATTTGAGCTCTTTGAATTAATAGATCGCCTTATAATTGCGGGGAACACTTCTGCAATACACAAGCCGTTACCATGGTATCCGTCGAGTATAATAGACGGACTGAAAGGCTGGGCCGGCCCTATGCGCTGACAAAGTCACGTACAGTGATGAAACGCGTCGGTGGGCGTGTCCTGTAGGTTACTCACAGTCTGTTGAAACTACGGCTTGTTTTTCCAGTGTTAATGGTTTTTAAAATATAGCGATATTATGCATTAAGTGTTTATCCTCAATAGCCTAATGCCAGTACTCGCTCGGTGGTGATGACACACGCTGAATTGAACTTATAATATTTGTAGTACTGTTTAACAATAAGGCTGAGTAGACACATGCAAATGTAAACTGAGAACAATTGTTAATAATAGGCTTTAATGTGTGTCATATTGACATACTTTGATACATTGTACCAGTTTGTACCAAACCCTTTATAAACAAGCCACAGAGGGGTGATTATGAGAATATAGTGATACTCTTCTTGTTACAAGAAGACACAGTTTGAATTTGACTATACAATTGTATGAATGATGTGTTAAGCTATAGGGACAGTAGTAAGCAATAGGCTGACTGGGTTAAATCCCAACAGTACGCAGGCAGGAGGACGCCTTTGAGCGCATAGTCTGTATGCAGTGTTTGGATATCTTTCCCCCTATATTACACAAACCTATTCCTTCATATTATCTTCATACAGTACTGTGGGAACTTGCTAGGCCATGTAGCCCTTTATTTTAGAATTTGTTTTTAACATAGTTGGATCATTTCAAATGATTATATAGAAATGAATAGTCATTACCTATTTCTCTGATTGATCCGATTTAAGTAACTTGTTCGTCTTAGTATACATGTTCAATAAAGTGTTAATTTTAATTGTTTATCTTTAATAATAATAGTGTCTAATTCAGCACTTGGCTTCAATGCCACAAATCCTTTGAATCTCCCCTAACCTAGTAGTAAAGTCTCATACAGACATGGTTCTGTCCTTTCCGAGGACTCACGAGTGGAAGGTGAATCTAGAAAAGAGTTAATTAATTCCACAGACAAGGGTTCCCTTCTTGGGAACTCTAATAGACTCCATATCTATGAAAATTGTCTTGACGGAGGTCAGAAAGTTAAAAGATTCTAAATACATGCCAAGCTCTTCAGTCCAATCCTCGGCCATCAGTGGCTCAGTGCATGGAGGTAATTGGATTGATGGTGGCGGCAATGGATATCATTCCGTTTGCTCGTTTTCATCTCAGACCACTACAGCTGAGCATGCTCAGGCAGTGGAATGGAGATTATGCAAATTTGTCTCCTCAGATAGATCTGGATCAGGAGACAAGACTCTCTTCTTTGGTGGTTGTCGCAGGATCATCTGTCCCAAGGGACGTGCTTCCGCAGACCCTTTTGGGTGATAGTGACAACGGACGCCAGCCTACTAGGTTGGGGTGCAGTCTGGAATTCCCTGAAGGCTCAGGGTGTGTGGACTCAGTCGGAGTTACTTCTTCCAATCAATATTCTGGAATTGAGAGCTATATTTAATGCACTTCAGGCGTGGCCTCAGTTGGCTTCGGCCAAATTCATTCGCTTTCAGTCGGACAACATCACGACTGTGGCTTACATCAATCATCAGGGAGGAACAAGGAGTTCCTTAGCGATGCCAGAAGTATCCAAGATAATTCGGTGGGCGGAGGCCCACTCTGGTTATCTGTCAGCAGTCTACATCCCAGGAGTGGACAACTGGGAAGTGGACTTTTTAAGCAGACAGATGTTTCATCCGGGGGAGTGGGAACTCCATCCGGAGGTCTTTGCCACTCTGATCCTCAGTTGGGGCAGACCGGAGTTGGATCTGATGGCATTTCGTCAGAATGCCAAGCTTCCAAGATAGGATCCAGGTCAATGGATCCTCACACACCGAACTGATAGATGCCTTGGCAGTGCCTTGGTCGTTCAACCTAGTTTATGTGTTTCCACTGTTTGCTCTCCTTCCCCGGGTGATTGCTCGGATCAAACAGGAGAGGGCTTGAGTAATTCTAATCGCTCCTGCGTGGCCTCGCAGGACTTGGCATGCCGATCTAGTGGATATGTCTTCTCTGCCGCTGTGGAAGCTTCCATTGAGGCAGGACCTTCTCATTCAGGGACCCTTCCAACACCCAAATCTAGTTTCTCTGCAACTGACTGCTTGGAGATTGAACGCTTGATTTTTATCTAAGCGGGGGTTCTCTGATTCGGTCATTGATACTTTGATTCAGGCACATAAGCCTGTTACTAGAAAGATTTACCATAAGATATGGCGTAAATATCTTTATTGGTGCGAATCCGAGGGCTACTCATGGAGTAGAGTTAGGATTCCCAGGATTTTATCTTTTCTCCAAGAGGGATTGGAGAAGGGGTTATCAGCAAGTTCCTTAAAGGGACACATTTCTGCTTTGTCGATTTTACTACACAAACGTTTGGCAGATGTTCCAGACGTTCAGTCTTTTTGTCAGGCTCTGACCAGTATCAAGCCTGTGTTTAGACCAATTGCTCCACCCTGGAGTTTTAATTTAGTTCTTAATGTTCTTCAAGGGGTTCCGTTTGAACCCATGCATTCCATAGATATTAAGTTGTTATCTTGGAAAGTTTTATTTTTCGTTGCTATTTCTTCTGCTCGTAGAGTTTCTGAGCTTTCAGCGTTACAATGTGACTCGCCTTATCTTACCTTCCATTCTGATAAGGTGGTTTTACCTACCAAACCTGGTTTCCTTCCTAAGGTTGTTTTTAATAAGAATAGTAATCAGGAAATTGTTGTTTCTTCATTATGTCCTAATCCTTCTTCTAAGAATGAGCATCTGTTGCATAACTTGGACGTGGTCCGTGCTTTGAAGTTTTACTTGCAGGCGACTAAAGAATTCCGTCATTCAGCTTCATTATTTGTTTTTTTTTTCTGGAAAGCGTAGGGGCCAGAAAGCTACGACTATCTCTCTTTCTTCTTGGCTGAAGAGTATCATCCGTCTGGCGTATGAGACTGCTGGACAGCAGCTTCCTGAAAGAATTACGGCTCATTCCACTAGGGCTGTGGCTTCCTCATGGGCATTTAAAAACGATGCTTCTGTTGAACAGATTTGCAAGGCTGCAACTTGGTCGTCTCTTCACACTATTTCCAAATTTGATACTTTTGCTTCTTCTGAAGCTGTTTTTGGGAGAAAGGTTCTTCAAGCAGTGGTGCCTTCTGTTTAGGTTCTTGTCTTGTCCCTCCCTTTCATCCGTGTCCTGTAGCTTTGGTATTGTATCCCACAAGTAAGGATGAAATCCGTGTACTCGTCATATCTTGTAAAAGAAAAGAAAATTTATGCTTACCTGATAAATTTATTTCTTTTACGATATGACGAGTCCACGGCCCACCCTGTAATTTCTAAGACAGGTATTTATTTGTTGTTAAACTTCAGTCACCTCTGCATCTTTGGCTTTTCCTTTCTCTTCCTAACTTCAGTCGAATGACTGGAGGGGGAGGGGAAGGGAGGAGCTATATATACAGCTCTGCTGTGGTGCTCTTTGCCACTTCCTGCTAGCAGGAGGTTAAATCCCACAAGTAAGGATGAAATCCGTGGACTCGTCATTTTGTAAAAGAAATAAATTTATCAGGTAAGCATAAATTTCCTTTTTTTTTTTTAGTACATAAATATTTGATGTACTGTACAGGAAAATTACAAAATGTCATGAATACCAAGGGAATGCCTAACAAACCCCCCTAACCCATTTGCGCACACACACACACTCCAGAACACACCCCAGAACATACACATGTACAGGTACACACACCCCAGAACATACACATGTACACACACACTCCAGAACATACACATGTATAGACACACACACTCCAAAACATACACATGTATACACACACTCCAGAACACACCCCAGAACATACACATGTACACACACCCCAGAACATACACATGTACACGCACACACACTCCAGAACATACACATGTACACACACACACACTCCAGAACATACACATGTATAGACACACACACTCCAGAACATACACATGTATAGACACACACACTCCAGAACATACACATGTATACACACACACACTCCAGAACATACACATGTATAGACACACACACTCCAGAACATACACATGTATACACACACTCCAGAACACACCCCAGAACATAAACATGTATAGACACACACACTCCAGAACACACCCCAGAACATACACACTCCAGAACACACCCCAGAACATACACATGTACAGGTACACACACCCCAGAACATACACATGTACAGGTACACACACCCCAGAACATACACATGAACACACACACACAGACATCCCAGAACATACACTACACACACACACACACTCCAGAACATACACATGTATACACACACTCCAGAACATACACATGTATAGACACACACAATCCAGAACATACACATGTACACACACACACGTACACACACACACTCCAGAACATACACATGTACACACACACACACCAGAACATACACATGTATACACACACACACACACCAGAACATACACATGTATATACACACACACCAGAACATACACATGTATATACACACACACCAGAACATACACATGTATACACACACACCAGAAAATACACATGTATACACACACACACCAGAAAATACACATGTATACACACACACACCAGAAAATACACATGTATACACACACACACACACCAGAAAATACACATGTATACACACACACACACCAGAAAATACACATGTATACACACACACACACCAGAAAATACACATGTATACACACACACACACCAGAAAATACACATGTATACACACACACACTCCAGAACATACACATGTATACACACACACATGTATTACTCAAAAGACATAAGACACACGAATGTGAGTTATGTCAGAAAGGGTATGCTTCTATACACTGTAACACATGTGTGAAATTAAAGTTGAGTTATAAAAACAGAATTTATGTTTACCTGATAAATTACTTTCTCCAACGGTGTGTCCGGTCCACGGCGTCATCCTTACTTGTGGGATATTCTCTTCCCCAACAGGAAATGGCAAAGAGCCCAGCAAAGCTGGTCACATGATCCCTCCCAGGCTCCGCCTACCCCAGTCATTCGACCGACGTTAAGGAGGAATATTTGCATAGGAGAAACCATATGGTACCGTGGTGACTGTAGTTAAAGAAAATAAATTATCAGACCTGATTAAAAAAACCAGGGCGGGCCGTGGACCGGACACACCGTTGGAGAAAGTAATTTATCAGGTAAACATAAATTCTGTTTTCTCCAACATAGGTGTGTCCGGTCCACGGCGTCATCCTTACTTGTGGGAACCAATACCAAAGCTTTAGGACACGGATGAAGGGAGGGAGCAAATCAGGTCACCTAAATGGAAGGCACCACGGCTTGCAAAACCTTTCTCCCAAAAATAGCCTCAGAAGAAGCAAAAGTATCAAACTTGTAAATTTTGGTAAAAGTGTGCAGTGAAGACCAAGTCGCTGCCCTACATATCTGATCAACAGAAGCCTCGTTCTTGAAGGCCCATGTGGAAGCCACAGCCCTAGTGGAATGAGCTGTGATTCTTTCGGGAGGCTGCCGTCCGGCAGTCTCGTAAGCCAATCTGATGATGCTTTTAATCCAAAAAGAGAGAGAGGTAGAAGTTGCTTTTTGACCTCTCCTTTTACCGGAATAAACAACAAACAAGGAAGATGTTTGTCTAAAATCCTTTGTAGCATCTAAATAGAATTTTAGAGCGCGAACAACATCCAAATTGTGCAACAAACGTTCCTTCTTTGAAACTGGTTTCGGACACAGAGAAGGTACGATAATCTCCTGGTTAATGTTTTTGTTAGAAACAACTTTTGGAAGAAAACCAGGTTTAGTACGTAAAACCACCTTATCTGCATGGAACACCAGATAAGGAGGAGAACACTGCAGAGCAGATAATTCTGAAACTCTTCTAGCAGAAGAAATTGCAACTAAAAACAAAACTTTCCAAGATAATAACTTAATATCAACGGAATGCAAGGGTTCAAACGGAACCCCCTGAAGAACTGAAAGAACTAAATTGAGACTCCAAGGAGGAGTCAAAGGTTTGTAAACAGGCTTAATTCTAACCAGAGCCTGAACAAAGGCTTGAACATCTGGCACAGCGGCCAGCTTTTTGAGAAGTAACACAGACAAGGCAGAAATCTGTCCCTTCAGGGAACTTGCAGATAATCCTTTTTCCAATCCTTCTTGAAGGAAGGATAGAATCCTAGGAATCTTAACCTTGTCCCAAGGGAATCCTTTAGATTCACACCAACAGATATATTTTTTCCAAATTTTGTGGTAAATCTATCTAGTTACAGGCTTTCTGGCCTGAACAAGAGTATCGATAACAGAATCTGAGAATCCTCGCTTCGATAAGATCAAGCGTTCAATCTCCAAGCAGTCAGCTGGAGTGAAACCAGATTCGGATGTTCGAACGGACCCTGAACAAGAAGGTCTCGTCTCAAAGGTAGCTTCCAAGGAGGAGCCGATGACATATTCACCAGATCTGCGTACCAAGTCCTGCGTGGCCACGCAGGAGCTATCAAGATCACCGACGCCCTCTCCTGATTGATCCTGGCTACCAGCCTGGGGATGAGAGGAAACGGCGGGAACACATAAGCTAGTTTGAAGGTCCAAGGTGCTACTAGTGCATCCACTAGAGCCGCCTTGGGATCCCTGGATCTGGACCCGTAGCAAGGAACTTTGAAGTTCTGACGAGAGGCCATCAGATCCATGTCTGGAATGCCCCACAGCTGAGTGACTTGGGCAAAGATTTCCGGATGGAGTTCCCACTCCCCCGGATGCAATGTCTGACGACTCAGAAAATCCGCTTCCCAATTTTCCACTCCTGGGATGTGGATAGCAGACAGGTGGCAGGAGTGAGACTCCGCCCATAGAATGATTTTGGTCACTTCTTCCATCGCCAGGGAACTCCTTGTTCCCCCCTGATGGTTGATGTACGCAACAGTTGTCATGTTGTCTGATTGAAACCGTATGAACTTGGCCCTCGCTAGCTGAGGCCAAGCCTTGAGAGCATTGAATATCGCTCTCAGTTCCAGAATATTTATCGGTAGAAGAGATTCTTCCCGAGACCAAAGACCCTGAGCTTTCAGGGATCCCCAGACCGCGCCCCAGCCCATCAGACTGGCGTCGGTCGTGACAATGACCCACTCTGGTCTGCGGAATGTCATCCCTCGTGACAGGTTGTCCAGGGACAGCCACCAACGGAGTGAGTCTCTGGTCCTCTGATTTACTTGTATCTTCGGAGACAAGTCTGTATAGTCCCCATTCCACTGACTGAGCATGCACAGTTATAATGGTCTTAGATGAATGCGTGCAAAAGGAACTATGTCCATTGCCGCTACCATCAACCCGATCACTTCCATGCACTGAGCTATGGAAGGAAGAGGAACGGAATGAAGTATCCGACAAGAGTCTAGAAGTTTTGTTTTTCTGGCCTCTGTCAGAAAAATCCTCATTTCTAAGGAGTCTATTATTGTTCCCAAGAAGGGAACCCTTGTTGACGGAGATAGAGAACTCTTTTCCACGTTCACTTTCCATCCGTGAGATCTGAGAAAGGCCAGGACAATGTCCGTGTGAGCCTTTGCTTGAGGAAGGGACGACGCTTGAATCAGAATGTCGTCCAAGTAAGGTACTACTGCAATGCCCCTTGGTCTTAGCACAGCTAGAAGGGACCCTAGTACCTTTGTGAAAATCCTTGGAGCAGTGGCTAATCCGAAAGGAAGCGCCACGAACTGGTAATGTTTGTCCAGGAATGCGAACCTCAGGAACCGATGATGTTCCTTGTGGATAGGAATATGTAGATACGCATCCTTTAAATCCACCGTGGTCATGAATTGACCTTCCTGGATGGAAGGAAGAATAGTTCGAATGGTTTCCATCTTGAACGATGGAACCTTGAGAAACTTGTTTAAGATCTTGAGATCTAAGATTGGTCTGAACGTTCCCTCTTTTTTGGGAACTATAAACAGATTGGAGTAGAACCCCATCCCTTGTTCTCTTAATGGAACGGGATGAATCACTCCCATTTTTAACAGGTCTTCTACACAATGTAAGAATGCCTGTCTTTTTATGTGGTCTGAAGACAACTGAGACCTGTGGAACCTCCCCCTTGGGGGAAGTCCCTTGAATTCCAGAAGATAACCTTGGGAGACTATTTCTAGCGCCCAAGGATCCAGAACATCTCTTGCCCAAGCCTGAGCGAAGAGAGAGAGTCAGCCCCCCACCAGTCTTGGTAGCAGTGGCAGGTTTCTTGGCCTGCTTTCCTTTGTTCCAGCCTTGCATTGGTCTCCAAGCTGGCTTGGCTTGAGAAGTATTACCCTCTTGCTTAGAGGACGTAGCACTTTGGGCTGGTCCGTTTCTACGAAAGGGACGAAAATTAGGTTTATTTTTGGCCTTGAAAGGCCGATCCTGAGGAAGGGCGTGGCCCTTACCCCCAGTGATATCCGAGATAATCTCTTTCAAGTCAGGGCCAAACAGCGTTTTCCCCTTGAAAGGAATGTTAAGTAACTTGTTCTTGGAAGACGCATCAGCCGACCAAGATTTCAACCAAAGCGCTCTGCGCGCCACAATAGCAAACCCAGAATTCTTAGCCGCTAACCTAGCCAATTGCAAAGTGGCGTCTAGGGTGAAAGAATTAGCCAATTTGAGAGCATTGATTCTGTCCATAATCTCCTCATAAGGAGGAGAATCACTGTCGACCGCCTTTATCAGCTCATCAAACCAGAAACATGCGGCTGTAGCGACAGGGACAATGCATGAAATTGGTTGTAGAAGGTAACCCTGCTGAACAAACATCTTTTTAAGCAAACCTTCTAATTTTTTATCCATAGGATCTTTGAAAGCACAACTATCCTCTATGGGTATAGTGGTGCGTTTGTTTAAAGTGGAAACCGCTCCCTCGACCTTGGGGACTGTCTGCCATAAGTCCTTTCTGGGGTCGACCATAGGAAACAATTTTTTAAATATGGGGGGAGGGACGAAAGGAATACCGGGCCTTCCCCATTCTTTATTAACAATGTCCGCCACCCGCTTGGGTATAGGAAAAGCTTCTGGGAGCCCCGGCACCTCTAGGAACTTGTCCATTTTACATAGTTTCTCTGGGATGACCAACTTGTCACAATCATCCAGAGTGGATAATACCTCCTTAAGCAGAATGCGGAGATGTTCCAACTTAAATTTAAATGCAATCACATCAGGTTCAGCTTGTTGAGAAATGTTCCCTGAATCAGTAATTTCTCCCTCAGACAAAACCTCCCTGGCCCCATCAGACTGAGTTAGGGGCCCTTCAGAAATATTAATATCAGCGTCGTCATGCTCTTCAGTATCTAAAACAGAGCAGTCGCGCTTACGCTGATAAGTGTTCATTTTGGCTAAAATGTTTTTGACAGAATTATCCATTACAGCCGTTAATTGTTGCATAGTAAGGAGTATTGGCGCACTAGATGTACTAGGGGCCTCCTGAGTGGGCAAGACTCGTGTAGACGAAGGAGGGAATGATGCAGTACCATGCTTACTCCCCTCACTTGAGGAATCATCTTGGGCATCATTGTCATTGTCACATAAATCACATTTATTTAAATGAATAGGAATTCTGGCTTCCCCACATTCAGAACACAGTCTATCTGGTAGTTCAGACATGTTAAACAGGCATAAACTTGATAACAAGTACAAAAAACGTTTTAAAATAAAACCGTTACTGTCACTTTAAATTTTAAACTGAACACACTTTATTACTGCAAATGCGAAAAAACATGAAGGAATTGTTCAAAATTCACCAAATTTTCACCACAGTGTCTTAAAGCCTTAAAAGTATTGCACACCAAATTTGGAAGCTTTAACCCTTAAAATAACGGAACCGGAGCCGTTTTGAACTTTAACCCCTTACAGTCCCTGGTATCTGCTTTGCTGAGACCCAACCAAGCCCCAAGGGGAATACGATACCAAATGACGCCTTCAGAAAGTCTTTTCTAAGTATCAGAGCTCCTCTCACATGCGACTGCATGCCATGCCTCTCAAAAACAAGTGCGCAACACCGGCGCGAAAATGAGGCTCTGCCTATGCTTTGGGAAAGCCCCTAAAGAATAAGGTGTCTAAAACAGTGCCTGCCGATATTATTATATCAAAATACCCAGATAAAATGATTCCTCAAGGCTAAATATGTGTTAATAATCAATCGATTTAGCCCAAAAAAAGTCTACCGTCTTAATAAGCCCTTTTTGAAGCCCTTATTTACAATCGTAATAAACATGGCTTACCGGATCCCAGAGGGAAAATGACAGCTTCCAGCATTACATCGTCTTGTTAGAATGTGTCATACCTCAAGCAGCAAGAGACTGCTCACTGTTCCCCCAACTGAAGTTAATTGCTCTCAACAGTCCTGTGTGGAACAGCCATGGATTTTAGTGACGGTTGCTAAAATCATTTTCCTCATACAAACAGAAATCTTCATCTCTTTTCTGTTTCTGAGTAAATAGTACATACCAGCACTATTTCAAAATAACAAACTCTTGATTGAATAATAAAAACTACAGTTAAACACTAAAAAACTCTAAGCCATCTCCGTGGAGATGTTGCCTGTACAACGGCAAAGAGAATGACTGGGGTAGGCGGAGCCTGGGAGGGATCATGTGACCAGCTTTGCTGGGCTCTTTGCCATTTCCTGTTGGGGAAGAGAATATCCCACAAGTAAGGATGACGCCGTGGACCGGACACACCTATGTTGGAGAAATATAACATTTATTAATAGTAATTAAAAAGACAGCAGTATTTTTTATGTTTTGCTGTTCTCACATTGAGTTAAAAACACATCTCCTTTACATCCATATTCATAGTTTGTTAATTTCCAAGTTGGATATAACTATGAGAGCTATAGGTTATTATGGGATATTTAGTTGGTTGTGATTATTTGTACTAGAACAATTTGCAGCCTTATATTTGGCTTGTCAGAAAATTTAATTTTACCAACTAGATATATTTTTTTTAACAGGTTTGATTTTCCTGTATATTGCCTATAGTTCTGATGTATTAGTCTTCAGAAAAGATTGCTTTATAGTGACATTCAATATTGATATAGCTTATGTGGTTATCAGAGTGGATGATAGTGTCAATATACTTATACTGAGGTACAGGTATACCTCACTTTACAGCGCTTCACTTTACAGCGATTCGCTAATACAGCACTTTGTGGAGCTGAAGTTCAACCTCCAAGGATTTTGAAACAGTGCTGTAAATCGTTGTGAGATTGTGAGAAAAGTGACTGGCACCATTTTGCTATGCTTAGTTCACTCTGTTAACTGCATTGCAGTGCAATCTGTGTCTCTGTGCTATAGTCTGGCAAATTTTAATACAGTAATTGTCACTATTTTACAGGTACAGTATTTATTGAATACTAATTGAATACTTGCTGTGCTAGTGTTAAACTAAACGTAGCACTATTGCACTTCTAATATATGTTAGTTCAAACATGTTTTTAAGATTTTAAACACTGAAAGGAAAGCTAAAACTGCCTTGTTTCACTTTAAGGCGGTTTTCACTTTACAGCGGGGCTCCGGTCCCTAACCCGCTGTATGAGCGGGGTATACCTGTATGTGCTTTGTATAGTGTTTGTGTACTGTTGTTTCAAATTTTCGTCTTATATTGATTTTATTTTTTGTTTTTTATTTTTTATTAAGAGCAGCGTATTTTTTAACTACTTATAAAGTTAGAAGTTGATGTATTTTAAGCACCTCTGATTCACTCTATTTCATAGCCTGATATTTGATTTTTCAGTGATGAGCGATTAATGCTTAAATTAGAGAATGAAGCTTTTAATATACCATAAATCAGGATTATTTCGCAATACCTCTTAATGTATCTAGTTACTATATTGATCCAAATTATACTTGTTTACATTGAGACTCTATGTACTCTGGTATCACAAAATAAAGTGAATGCAGCACTGCTGATATTGATACAAGACTTTGTTTTTGTATGATTTTTAAGTTGCAGGTATTTTGCTGTTTGTATGTCTGTCAGTAAGTAAAGGAAACCGGCATTGTACTTTAGGTTTCTTAGTTTTGATTGCTGTAATGTTATCAGCTCGCAGCGAGCATTAGTATCAATAAAGGGCTGATTTTATTTGTATGGTTTTTAGTTGTAGTATATTGCTGCTTTGTAGCTACAATAAGTAACCAGAGGGAGCCAATAATGCTCTTACTGTTACTTAGTTCAATATAGTATATAGTTCCTGGCTTAAAGCTTGTTCAGATTATCTCTTGCTATTTTGTGAGAGGTATTTCTTTAAGCGAGTAACCTAAAAAGTATCCGTTTGCTCCGCTGGTTTATCAGGAGATCAGCTAATTTTACTTACAATATCGTGTGGAGCTTATTATGTTATGAGCCGTTCTTAACTTGATACTGCTATTATTTGTTACTGTGTTGTAACAGTTTAAGTTCTTTAGCGTACACTGCTATAATTGCACCGGCTAACTGCCTTAACGTATCACCACATGTATGCGTATTTAAACTAGATGGCACTTCAGTGCCTTAGCTAATATTTAACCACATCGCTTAAAATTGTTTCAGTTATACATATTTGTCACTATAGATTTTAACTATCGAAGACCACCAACTACTGATTATCTAATAAATTTGTTTAGACATGTAGGAGAGCAAAGTTTAAAATTAGGAAACCCCTGACGCGGCGTTTCACATACGCTTCCTCTGAGGAAGCACACACACACACCAGAACATACACATGTATACACATACACCAGAACATACACATGTATACACACACACCCGAACATACACATGTATACACACACACTCCAGGACATACACATGTATACACACACACACCAGAACATACACATGTATACACACACACACCAGAACATACACATGTATACACACACACACCAGAACATACACATGTATACACACACACTCCAGGACATACACATGTATACACACACACTCCAGGACATACACATGTATACACACACACTCCAGGACATACACATGTATACACACACACACCAGGACATACACATGTATACACACACACACCAGAACACACACATGTATACACACACACTCCAGAACATACACATGTATACACACACACTCCAGGACATACACATGTATACACACAAACTCCAGGACATACACATGTATACACACACACACCCGAACATACACATGTATACACACACACTCCAGGACATACACATGTATACACACACACTCCAGGACATACACATGTATACACACACACACCAGAAAACACACATGTATACACACACACACCAGAACACACACATGTATACACACACACTCCAGAACACACACATGTATACACACACACTCCAGAACATACACATGTATACACACAAACTCCAGAACATACACATGTATACACACACACACCCGAACATACACATGTATACACACACACTCCAGGACATACACATGTATACACACACACCAGAACATACACATGTATACACACACACTCCAAGACATACACATGTATACACATACACACCAGAACATACACATGTACACACACAACCCAGAACATACACACACCAGAACATACACATGTATACACACACATTCCAGAACACACACATGTATACACACACACATTCCAGAACATACACATGTATACACACACACTCCAGAACACACACACTCCAGAACATACACATGTATACACACACACTCCAGAACATACACATGTATACACACACACACCAGAACATACACATGTATACACACACACCAGAACATACACATGTATACACACACACTCCAGAACACACACATGTATACACACACACTCCAGAACATACACATGTATACACACACCAGAACATACACAGGTATACACACACACCAGAACATACACATGTATACACACACACTCCAGAACACACACATGTATACACACACACTCCAGAACACACACATGTATACACACACACTCCAGAACACACACATGTATACACACACACTCCAGAACATACACATGTATACACACACACACACACACCAGATCGGACCACAGGACATTGTTCCAGTAATCCATGTCCTTGGTCTGCTTGTCTTCAGCAAACTTTGCAGGCTTTCTTGTGCATCATCTTTAGAAGAGGCTTCCTTCTGGGACGACAGCCATGCAGAACAATTTGATGCGGTATATGGTCTGAGCACTGACAGGCTGACCCTTCACCCCTTCAATCTCTGCAGCAATGCTGGTAGCACTCATACATCTCTTTCCCAAAGACAACCTCTGGATATGACGCTGAGCATGTGCACTCAACTTCTTTGGTCGACCATGGCGAGGCCTGTTCTGAGCGGAACCACTGTATGGTCTGGCCCACCATGCTGCAGCTCAGTTTTAGGGTCTTGGCAATCTTCTTATAGCCTAGGCCATCTTTATGTAGAGCAACAATTCTTTTTTTCAGATCCTCAGATAGTTCTTTGCCATGAGGTGCCATGTTTAACTTCCAGTGACCAGTATGAGAGAGTGTGAGAGGGATAACACCAACCTGCTTCCCATTTCCACCTGAGACCTTGTAACACTAACGAGTCACATGACACTGGGGAGGGAAAAGGGCTAATTTGGCCCAATTTGGACATTTCCACTTAGGGGTGTACTCACTTTTGTTGCCAACGGTTTAGACATTAATGGCTGTGTGTTGAGTTATTTTGAGGGGACAGCAAATGTACACTGTTATACAGGCTGTACACTCACTACTTTACATTGTAGCAAAGTGTCATTTCTTCAGTGTTGTCACATGAAAAGATATAATAAAATATTTACAAAAATGTGAGGATTATACTCACTTTTGTGAGATACTGTAGATGCACACACACACTCTCCAGAGCATACACATATACATGTACACACAAACACACTCTCCAGAGCATACACATATACACACACACACTACAGAGCATACACATATACACACACTACAGAGCACACAGATATACACACACTACAGAGCACACACATACACACACTACAGAGCACACACATACACACACTACAGAGCATACACACACACACACTACAGAGCATACACACATACACACTACAGAGCACACACTACAGAGCACACACATATACACACACACACACTACAGAGCACACACACACACACATGTACACACACACACTACAGAGCATACACATATACACACACTACAGAGCACACACACATATACACACACTACAGAGCACACACACATATACACACACTACAGAGCATACACATATACACACACTACAGAGCATACACATATACACACACTACAGAGCATACACATATACATGTACACACAAACAAACTCTCCAGAGCATACAAATGTACACACACACACACTACAGAGCATACACATATACACACACTCTCCAGAGCATACACATATACATGTACACACAAACACACTCTCCAGAGCATACACATGTACACACACACACTACAGAAAATACACATATACACACACACTACAGAAAATACACATATACACACACTCTCCAGAGCATACACACATATACACACACTACAGAGCACACACATACACACACTGCACAGCACACATATACACACACACACACACTACAGAGCACACACACTACAGAGCATACACACACACTACAGAGCACGCACATATACACACACTACAGAGCACACACATATACACACATTACAGAGCACACACATATTGTAAGGGATTAACCCTACGAGTAATTATTCCTGTAGGTTGTAGGGGTTGTAGTGATCACAGCTGCAGACCGTTAAAGGTTTGTTCCACAGGGCGGAAAACTATTGAAACAATGTATTCAATAGCATGTAAGGCTCAGTGGATTAAGCAATTGATTGACTAATGTAAGCCATAAATTGTTTCAATTTCAGAGTAAATAAATAAATAATGGATGAGGCTTAGATGCTATTTTGCAACTACCTCAAGAGATTAGTGAACTACTTTTAGAGTGTAGAATTGGCAAAGAACAACAACCTTATTATTCTGGTAGTATTATCAGGGTTGTGGAAGTCCTGAGTTGTGAGACAAGATAAGAAGCAACAATGCCAGAGACACAGTTCTTGTTAAATTAAGCAACTCAATCTGCATAGAGAATCCCTCTCGAGTTGTTAGCAGCGAGTCTAACCAGCAGCGTGGACAGAGAGAGAGTGAGTTATCTTGCAGTCCCGGAGCGGGGAGAAGTAGGCGTTACTGGTCGGGTGTTGAGAGTTACAGGTGACGTCACACGCTGTTTATTCTGGTAGTATTATCAGGGTTGTGGAAGTCCTGAGTTGTGAGACAAGATAAGAAGCAACGATGCCAGAGACATAATTAATTAAATGCCCTATCCTCCTGGCTTGCTGGACAAACTTTAATAACTGGAGCCATAAAACTGACTCAACCACATAACTATGCACAAATATAAACTCTTAAATAACTTTACATATAACTGTAATACTTGAATAAACAAGCAGACACAGATGTATGGGAAAAGACCCGTGGGTCGCATTTATTGTAGAACGTGAGAACCGGCTGGACTCAACGGGGCCAGCTAAAACATGTGGCGGCAATCTAGTTAGGAGTAGGAACCCCCTGCTAGGAAGAATGGACCGCGCCCGTGAATGCCCACACAAGTGGAGCTCAGCTGCCGCAGAAGCTTAGGGAGTTCTCGGCATCTTAGAATGGGAGGGACCCCAGGCGCGCGCCTGCAGAGATCACCCTCCCTTGGGCAGCCGTCACTCTACCTCTGATGGCAAACCGGGATGCGGACCAACCGCCACAAGAGATAGCCCAACAGGCTCACCTCTTGCCGCCACACCTATAGATGTATAAGTATAGCACGCCTCAAATTACAGAGGAACAGGTCAATGCCCCTCTCAGAGAGGTGCACCCCGTCCTTTCTGTAGAGGCACCTCTCAGCCGTTGAAATGTTCCCATGTTCCACAACAAACCCTCCTGACTGCCCTAAGAAAATCCTAACTTCTCTGTTAATTTTCTTGCGGACCTGGAAAGCTGCGCGATGAGACTGCATATGGCGCCATTCTATCCTGGTAATGATGTTAGACCATCCTATCCTGACCTGGGGAATCCACGCCTGAAACGTGCGCAGGTCCGACTGAATAACCGCACTGAGCTGCTTGCACGGTAGGAGCCCCATATCATTCCCACCGGCGTGGATGATAAGTACATGAGGTTTCTCCCACCTGCGCAAGGCCCCCTGCAGCAACTCAGGCAGAGCTTGCCACATAAGCCCCCTGCGCCCTAACCACCTAACAGTGACTCGGGAAGAGGGAAACCCCAGCTGACGCCCATCTGGTCTCGCAATCGCCCGAAGCTCCGCCCAGTGGATGTACGAATGCCCCGTAATCCATACTCTCAGTGGACCGCTCCTTGGTCCTAAGAAAAGAAACAGAGGTTAACCATTGCACCTGCAAAACAGAATCAACATCTAAACAGTCAAAGGCCTAACATATAACAGATACCTTTACGACCTCCATCTCCCTAGAGCTCTAATATGGTCAGCCGACCAGCCTAAACTAGCGGCAGTGGTGGCCGCGCCCACTCTACAAGAATGGGGAGCAATGACCCTTGGGTCAAGGCCAGCCCTCGATGCTGCCCAGGCCAATACCTTTCTAAACTGGAACCTAGTCAACGGGGAACCGTCCTCGTGAACTAGGAATTGTGAGAAACCCTCAGGACGCACGTCCATATAGGCCTTGATCAGTCTGACCGGGCAGCAGACAGATTCGTCATGGGCCGGCAAAGATAACCAGGCCCCTCTCCCTTCTTGGTCTGTTTTGGATCTGGGGATAAAAACCAAAATAGACGACCCATCGTTTCTGACATGGGGCAGCAAAAGACCGCCCATCTTATTCTTAGAGGGCGGGACAATTTCCCCTACCCTAAGAGCCCCGTGAAAAGCCAGCCCAAATGCGGCTGAGAACAGGGCAGCTTCGTAGGCGGATGAACAAACCGCCGGCAAAACTTGGCATAACGTTACCAGACGCTCAATGGTAACTGGTTCCCTGAAATCCCTGGTCCTGGACGCCATACGCCCCCAGCCTCGAAGTACCTGCCTAACCAGGAAGGTCCTTGACGAGTCTACAAGCCCGTACAATTTGCAGAAGAAGGACACCGCCACCAGGCGTGACCCGACCGCAGTCTTCGAAATCCCATTACCTTTAAGTTCGTTAATCCATTCAAGTAAGCCCCACTGGTCACCGTCACAGGAGGGACGGCCCCTGAAGTCACAAAAGGCGATCCACTCTGTCCAGTATTTCACATAGGTAGTCCAGGTAGACGGAGCGAGGGAAGCACGAACCATCGCAATCAAGGGGCCCCATCCAGTGCCACCTGCCATAAGTAAGTGGGACAGGGCAACCCGTTAGTGTCCGCATCGGGCACCAGTGCATAAAACGCTTCCCATTGAAAACGGGAGAGCGCATCCGCAATCCTATTCTGGATGCCCGGGACATGCTTAGCACGGAACACAATATTCAGGTGCAGACACCTCAGCACCAACAGCCTCAAATATCGCACAACCGGAGGGGAACTAGATGAGAGCCTGTTGACAGCATAAACAACGCTCATGTTACCCATCCAGAAAATCACCTCACGGTCGCGAAGCTGATCGCCCCAAATGTCAAGAGCGACCAGGATGGGAAACAGTTCAAGAAGGCATAGGTTTCTAACTAAGCCCCTTTCTATCCACGCGGCGGGCCATGGGCCGGCACTCCATTGCCCGGCCAAGAAAGCCCCGTACCCGTGGGACCCAGCCGCATCAGTGAACAACTGGATCGCTGCGTTAGAAGGAACCACCTCCCGCCACAGGCAGATCCCGTTAAAGTGGAGAAGAAATTCTTCCACCATCTCAGAAGACACCCGGAACCTCCGAGTCTGCGATCTTTCTCCGCACAACTGCCTCTCCAGCCTGCGGAGGAATATTCTACCCATAGGAATAATCCTGCCAGCAAAATTCAGCAAACCCAATAGGATTTGAAGGTCCTTCACGGAGCGATAAAGCTCTGTTCTCATAGCACGTACTGACTCCAGCATGCGCTGAATTCTGTCTTGGGGCAAACGGCACTGCCCTGCCACCGAATCAACTTCGATGCCCAAGAAAGTAAGGCACGTGCAAGGACCCTGGGACTTGTCCTCAGCCAGAGGAACTCTCATTCTGTCCATCAGGACCCTAGTGACTTTCATCAAGAAAGCACATTCAGATGAACCTGTCCACCCGACAAGCAGAAAATCATCCAAGTAGTGTGCCAGGCCGTCAAATCCAGCAACCTCCGCGATGGCCCAGTGCAAGAAGCAGCTGAAAGCCTCGAAGTAAGCACACGAAATTGAGCACCCCATGGAAAAGCATTTGTCCACGTAGTACTGCCCCTCAAAATAACACCCCATGAGCCTGAAAGAGGAGGGGTGAATAGGCAGGAGCCGAAAAGCAGATTTCACATCCAACTTTGCAATCAGGGCTCCGGCCCCCACCCGGCGGGCTAGCCCCAACGCTTCATCAAATGACTGATAAAAAACTGAGCTAAGCTCAGGGGGTATGGCGTCGTTAACCGAACGCCCCTTCGGGAAGGACAGGTGTTGGATGAGCCGAAATTTACCCGGCTCCTTTTTGGGACAACCCCCAAAGGTGAGACAACCAACCCGGGAAGGGGAATCTCCCTAAATGGGCCTGCCATACGACCCAGCCCAATTTCTTTATTCAGTTTATCCCGCAACACCTCAGGAAACTGATATGCGGACTTTAGGTTCCTGCGTGTCAAGGAACCCTCCACATGCGATCCAACCGGGATGACAAATCCGGATCGCAGACCGTCTTTAAGTAGCAAGGCAGCCTCTTTAAGCAGCAGCCATTTCTCAATTACGGCCACCTTCAGAGGTGTGGCTGCCCTTTCCCACAGGGAAAGGTTTGGAGCCAGCTGCTGGTCTCTCCTGGGAACGACCCGCGTCCTGGGTTCTGGTACACTCTGACCCCGAGTGGCCGCCACCGCAGGTTTTGCACGCGTGCCGAAATGCGCATGTCGCTCCCCTCGTACACAATTTGTCCTGGAAGCGGCAGCACACCCCTGTGGGCCACCGTCGAGAGCGCTGCGAGGCCTTAACGCCCCCCGACGCTCCGACTGCTAGAACAGGTGCTGCCTGCTTTTCAGGTCCCAATTGCGCCCACAAACGTGAGTCAACGTCACCGAAAGTAAGGAGAGGGTTTCCAACCATCTTCCTACGGAAGGCAGCGTCGTAGTCCCGCCAAGCTCCCTCTCTGTACTTCTCGTACACTGTTTCTATAGAATCCTGATATTTCAGGATGTTCAAAGCTTGATCAGGGAATTTTGAAATATAACAGGACGCATAAACCCAAAAGCACTTGCGCCATTCCTCATAGGAATCGGGACGTTTAAATTTCTTCGGGCCCGTGCCATCATCCGCCATTTCTTTTTGGCGATAAGCCTCCGCAGAAAGCTCAAACATGTGCACATACCTCCCACCCTGAATGCGCCAAACCATCTTAGATTTGAGATGTCCATGTAGACTAAACGCGGGCCATGTGTCAGTGTCCCCATGTACAGCTACCCTGCGCCTGTTCCCCATAACCGGGCTAACTAAGTCTGTTGACGCAGGAGGTGTCAGCATAGGAACAGTGGGTTCCATGCGGGATGAACCAGGGGGGAGGGGGAGACACATAGCCTTCCTTTCTTCGACTAGCCACTTCACCATCCTATACATTCTCTTTTGCCCTTTCGCTTCCAACCCCAGGGATCTATCACTTTCAGAACCTGAATCATCCGAGGATGAACTCAAAACACTACGTTCAAAAGTAATAGTGTGCTTACCAGCTCCCAAGAGGCGTTGCACCGGGACAGGACCAGAAGAAGTAGATGGCTGCTCCTGAGACTGTGGCTCCCTCTCAACAGCAATGGGGGTGGCCTGGAGTGGCAGTAATGCAGTTCTGGGTTCCATAATGATCTGTGGAGAAAAATGCAAAAGAGGAGTACCCAGGGAAGGGGACGAAGGCCCACCTACCACATTATCACGAAACCCTAAAGGACTGGGGCTCCTGTGCTCACTGCCACACTCAACAATACCATCATCAACCATATCATCCGCGCGCACATTCACCACTGCATTAGCAAACTGCACTTGTCTGTTCTGTTCTGCCACAGCCTGCGCGCCCTGACATAAACTGGGCGTGATAACTGGCCCCTTCCTTGCAGAGGCCCTAGTAACTACGCCTGGGGGGACTCCGCTGAGGGCCACACCCGCGGGTGCCGCCCGCACACCCTGCCGGGCGCTACGCTTGCTGCGTGATGCAGTACTGCAGCGTCTGCTAGGCCGCGATGTATTCGTGGGCCGACGCTTGCCCCCAGCCTGCGTGATTGCGGCCTGAGGCCCTGCGACTTGTTGCGCAGTAGGCGTATTCCCCGTCAGGCCTGCGGCCTGCTCATTAATGCCTGGTTCCCCAATCTGAACCTCTCTGGGCGAATGTACCCTTGCTACTTGCCCCTCAGAAACTACTTGCCCCTCATCGGTGCACCATCAAGTGCCATCATACCCCCGGTCAGGCTTGCGGCCTGCTCATGAGATCCCTCATGCAACCTTCTACCCCTTTCCATGGCCGCCAAATCAGTGTCCCCACGCGGGCGCTGAGTAATTGAGGCTCGCTGCGCACCCCCCGCGGGTGTTGCCCCCCCCCGGGGTACCCCTCTCTTACCTGTGTACCCCGGCGGAGACGACGATGCTGCCCGCTTGCTTCTTGATTCCGGAATGGCGTTCCCGGACGTGACGTCACCGGAAGTGACGTCACCGGAAACAGCCAAACCGGAAGAGACAGGCCCCGACGCGGACATGGATACCCGCGTGGCCGCCGACGCGCGAACCGAAGCCGGAGGACCTCCCTGGGATGCCGACCCCCCGCCGGAAAGCACCGCTGCCAAAGACTGGAGCAGCGCCTCACCGGTAAGAGTGACCGGTTCAGGTAAGGCCTCACCCCCGATGCCACCAACGCTGGGAACAGACACCTGCTCGCCTACTGCAACCCCCTCTGCTACCTGGGGACCTACTTCCACCATCACTGGAGGGGGGATTAAAGGTGGGAGAGGGGGAGACTACCAAAACCTCAGGATACAGGCTAGACCCAGGGGCACGACTCACTGGGCGAGGGGGGGAAGGCTGCACCACATCTTCTCCTGAATCAAACTCATCAATCATCAGCTCATCCAATTCCGACATCTTCTTCCACAGGAATCCTGACAGATGATCCTGACGCTGTGAAGATGAGCTGGAAAAGAGGGTTTGGGCCTTGGGAGCTGACTACTTAAAGGTAAGCTAAACCCCACCCTCACTACTGCAACATTGTTGCAACTTCACAGCAGCACACTCCTAAGGGCCTTAATTATTATGGTCGTTCTGGGCTATGCTGCCCTCCACTGTCTCAGTTCTTGTTAAACTAAGCAACTCAATCTGCATAGAGAATCCCTCTCAAGTTGTTAGCAGCGAGTCTAACCAGCAGCGTGGACAGAGAGTGAGTTATCTTGCGGTCCCTGAGCGGGGAGAAGTAGGCGTTACTGGTCAGGTGTTGAGAGTGACAGGTGACGTCACACGCTGTTCCGGGGAGCGGAGCTGCGGCACTCTGGAAACACCGAATGCGGTGAAATTGTGGTTTAACTGGAGGTATGCAAAGTGACAGTCCGAATATGTTGTAGCAGAAAACTTGAGGTGAATTTGTTGATAGATTTCTCCTAAACGATCAATAAAAGGAATCAATTCAAAGTGTTGTTATGAATCCGAGTATCACAGCAGGGAACGCTGAATGTATTTTGTAATCCAGTAAGAGAGTGTTCTCACCAGATTGTATGCACCTCTTAGGTCTAACTTGGTGAAGATGGTTGCGTCTTGAAGATGTTCTATGAGCTCTGGGATCAGCGGGAGCGGATAATGGTTCTTTATAGTGCGTTGGTTAAGTTCTCTATAATCTATGATGGGACATAGTGATCCGTCTTTGTTTTTCACGAAAAACATTCCAGCTCCAGCAGAGGATGTTGATGGCCGAATGAAGACTTTACGAATGTTTTCCTCCAAAAAGAGTTTTAAATGCTCTAGTTCAGGAGTTGATAACGGGTAGAGTCATCCAAAAGGAATCGAAGAACCAGGTTTGATATCGATAGGGCAGTCGTATATACGATGCAGGGGTAGTGTTTCAGCTTCCACTTTGCTGAACACATCGCTGAACTCGGAGTAAACATCAGGAAGTTGTGGAATCTCTGATGGAAGTGAGAGCAGAGAATGTTTTGAGAAACAGTGTTGCTGACAGTATGCTGAGTTAAGATTCACCTGCAACGAGGTCCAATTAATTTCTGGTTGGTGCTTTTTGCACCAGGATACTCCTAAAACTAAAGGAAATAGAGGTGAAGGTAGAACATCAAATTCAACCAGCTCTGAGTGACCTTGAGAGGTGGTAACTAATAGTGGTATGGTCTGATGAGTAATTGGACCACTTGTTATGGAACTACCGTCAATAACACGAATGACAAGAGGGGAATGCTTAATCACACAGGGTATTTTATTAGCTTTTACAGTGGCTATATCTATGAAGTTCCCATAGGTGCCAGTATCGATGATGGCCTCAGTTTGAAGGCTTCGAAGGTCCCACTGCAAAGACACAGAAAGTTTACAGTAAGTTTGAGAGTTTGTAGATGTAGGTATAGCACTTAAAGTATAGGACTTACTTTTCTTGGATTTTAGAAGGAGTGGACAGTCCGTGATCGTATGCGAAGAATTGGCACAGTACATGCAGAGCATGTTCAATCTCCTGTGTGTCCTCTCCTGAATTGTCAGAGGAGCTCTTGCTAAACCAACCTCCATAGGTTCTGGAGCGGTTCTAGCGGAAGTCAAGGAGGATAACGAAGGTATTGGTTTTGAAACGGATTCATAATGCCCTCTTTCAGATCTCCTCTCACGTAGTCTTCTGTCAATGTGGATGACTAATGACATTAGAGCCTCAAGTGTCTTGGGTAGATCAACACGTGCAAGTTCATCTTTTATATTGTCTGCTAGGCCGAGTCTAAACTGGTTACGTAGGGCAATAGGATTCCATTGGGAATCCCGAGCATACTGCTTGAATTCGGTGATATAATCTTCCACGACACGTTTCCCTTGTCTTAGATTGCGCATGGAAGTTTCTGCTGATAATTGAGCATCCGAATCAAGATACAATTCATCCATTTGGGTGAAAAAGGCATCTAGTGAGCCTAAAATGGGTTGATTTGTTTCAAATGTGGCGTCAGCCCACACACGGGGTTCACCCCGTAGGAAAGATATTACTGTAAGCACTTTCACTCTCTGTGTGCAATATGTTTTCGGTTTTAATCCGAATAATAGTTGGCAAGCAGTCTTGAACTGCCGATATAATTTTCTATTTCCAGAGAAAGGCTCAGGTAGTGAGACAATAGGTTCAGGTATTGGATCAGGCTTTGGTGTTAATGAGTCTCTTATGATCCTTCTCAGGGATTGGTTTTCAATCTCAAGTTCCCTGAGAGCATTCCCCATCTGATCCACTCGCTGAGATAGAGAATAAACAAATTGGGGTAGATCTGCTGGATCAGTCAACATGGCTTAGTAAACTGTAAAGGATTAACCCTACGAGTAATTATTCCTGTAGGTTGTAGGGGTTGTAGTGATCACAGCTGCAGACCGTTAAAGGTTTGTTCCACAGGGCGGAAAACTATTGAAACAATGTATTCAATAGCATGTAAGGCTCAGTGGATTAAGCAATTGATTGACTAATGTAAGCCATAAGTTGTTTCAATTTCAGAGTAAATAAATAAATAATGGATGAGGCTTAGATGCTATTTTGCAACTACCTCAAGAGATTAGTGAACTACTTTTAGAGTGTAGAATTGGCAATGAACAACAACCTTATTATTCTGGTAGTATTATCAGGGTTGTGGAAGTCCTGAGTTGTGAGACAAGATAAGAAGCAACAATGCCAGAGACACAGTTCTTGTTAAACTAAGCAACTCAATCTGCATAGAGAATCCCTCTCGAGTTGTTAGCAGCGAGTCTAACCAGCAGCGTGGACAGAGAGAGAGTGAGTTATCTTGCGGTCCCGGAGCGGGGAGAAGTAGGTGTTACTGGTCGGGTGTTGAGAGTTACAGGTGACGTCACACGCTGTTCCGGGGAGCGGAGCTGCGGCACTCTGGAAACACTGAATGCGGTGAAATTGTGGTTTAACTGGAGGTATGCAAAGTGACAGGGAGTCCGAATATGTTGTAGCAGAAAACTTGAGGTGAATTTGTTGATAGATTTCTCCTAAACGATTAATAAAAGGAATCAATTCAAAGTGTTGTTATGAATCCGAGTATCACAGCAGGGAACGCTGAATGTATTTTGTAATCCGGTAAGAGAGTGTTAGTTAGAGAACTAACAGGATAGAACGTCTTTTGAGAAAACTTGTAAGTTTAGAGCTTAGGAGATTGCAACATCTAGTGCGGTGTCAACAACATTACTAAGCACTAGAAACAGGGCGTAGCTAGCATTTAAAGGGCTGGAACAGGTATGACACCTCAGTGGGAGGTAACAGGTAGGTTCCTGACACATATACACACACTACAGAGCACACACATATACACACACTACAGAGCACACACATATATATACACACTACAGAGCACACACATATATATACACACTACAGAGCACACACATATATATACACACTACAGAGCACACACATATATATACACACTACAGAGCACACACATATATATACACACTACAGAGCACACACATATACACACACTACAGAGCACACACATATACACACACTACAGAGCACACACATATACACACACTACAGAGCACACACACACACACCTCCTACCATTTAGGCCATTGCTTCCTGGCTTTTATTATTTTTGTTTAACTTTTGCCATTAAAAGAATTTTGTACTAACACTCCTGGCTGGTGCTCCTTTCATTACTACGTACACACATATACACACACACTACAGAGCGCACACACACACACACACACACATATACACACACACACACACACATATACACATATACACACACACTACAGAGCACACACACACACACACACACACACACATATACACACACTACAGAGCACACACACACATATACACACACACACTAAAGAGCACACACACTACAGAGCACACACATATACACACACTACAGAGCACACACACATATACACACACTATAGAGCACACACATATACACACACTACAGAGCATACACACACATATACACACACTACAGAGCATACATACATATACACACACTACAGAGCATACACACAAACACACACTCTACAGAGCACACACATACACACACTACAGAGCATACACACATATACACACACTCTACAGAGCACACACATTCACACACTACAGAGCACATACATTCACACACTACAGAGCATACACACACTACAGAGCACACACACTACAGAGCACACACACTACAGAGCACACACATTCACACACTACAGAGCATACACACACACACACACACTACAGAGCATACACACACACACTACAGAGCATACACACACACACACACACTACAGAGCATACACACACACACTACAGAGCATACACACACACACTACAGAGCATACACACACACACTACAGAGCATACACACACACACTACAGAGCATACACACATATACACACACTACAGAGCACACACATATACACACACTACAGAGCACACACATATACACACACTACAGAGCACACACATATACACACTACAGAGCATACACACACTACAGAGCATACACACACACTACAGAGCATACACACACACACTACAGAGCATACACACACATATACACACACTACAGAGCACACACACATATACACACACTACAGAGCACACACACATATACACACACTACAGAGCACACACATATACACACACATATATACACCCACTAAAAAGCACACACATATACACACACTACAGAGCACACACATTCACACACTACAGAGCATACACACATATGCACACACTACAGAGCATACACACATATGCACACACTACAGAGCACACACATTCACACACTACAGAGCACACACACACACTACAGAGCACACACATATACACACACTACAGAGCACACACATATACACACACTACAGAGCACACACATATACACACTACAGAGCACACACACACATACACACACTACAGAGCATACACACATATACACACACTACAGAGCACACATATACACACACTACAGAGCACACACACTACAGAGCACACACATATACACACACTACAGAGCACACACATATACACACACTACAGAGCATACACACATATACACACTACAGAGCACGCACATATACACACACTACAGAGCACGCACATATACACACACTACAGAGCACACACATATACACACACTACAGAGCACACACATATACACACACTACAGAGCACACACACTACAGAGCGCACACACTACAGAGCACACACATATATACACACACTACAGAGCGCACACATATATACACACACTACAGAGCGCACACACATACACACACTACAGAGCGCACACACATACACACACTACAGAGCATACACACACTACAGAGCACACACATATACACACACTACAGAGCACACACATATACACACACACTACAGAGCATACACATATACACACACTACAGAGCACACACATATACACACACTACAGAGCACACACATACACACACTACAGAGCACACACATACACATACACTACAGAGCACACACATATACACACACTACAGAGCACACACATATACACACACTACAGAGCACACACATATACACACACACTACAGAGCATACACATATACACACACTACAGAGCACACACATATACACACACTACAGAGCACACACATATACACACACACTACAGAGCACACACATATACACACACACTACAGAGCATACACATATACACACACACTACAGAGCACACACATATACACACACTACAGATCACACACATATACACACACACACTACAGATCACACACATATACACACACACTACAGAGCACACACACATATACACACACACACTACAGAGCACACACACATATACACACACTACAGAGCACACACACATATACACACACTACAGAGCACACACACTACAGAGCACACACTACAGAGCACACACATATACACACACTACAGAGCATACACATATACACACACACACACTACAGAGCATACACATATACACACACACACTACAGAGCACACACATATACACACACTACAGAGCACACACACTACAGAGCACACACACTACAGAGCACACACACTACAGAGCACACACATATACACACACTACAGAGCACACACATATACACACACATACACACACTACAGAGCACACACATATACACACACTACAGAGCACACACATACACACACTACAGAGCACACACATACACACACTACAGAGCACACACATACACACACTACAGAGCGCACACACATATACACACACTACAGAGCACACACATACACACACTGCACAGCACACACACATATACACACACTACAGAGCACACACACATATACACACACTACAGAGCACACACATATACACACTACAGAGCATACACATATATACACACTACAGAGCATACACACACATACACACACTACAGAGCACACACATATACACACACTACAGAGCACACACATATACACACACTACAGAGCATAAACACACATACACACACTACAGAGCACACACACATATGCACACACTACAGAGCACACACACATACGCACACTACAGAGCATACACACATATACACACACTACAGAGCATACACACATATACACACACTACAGAGCACACACATATACACACACTACAGAGCACACACACATATACACACACTACAGAGCACACACACATATACACACACACTACAGAGCACACACTACAGAGCACACACTACAGAGCATACACATATACACACACACACTACAGAGCACACACATATACACACACTACAGAGCACACACACTACAGAGCACACACACTACAGAGCACACACATATACACACACTACAGAGCATACACACATATACACACACTACAGAGCACACACATATACACACACTACAGAGCACACACATATACACACACTACAGAGCACACACATACACACACTACAGAGCGCACACACATATACACACACTACAGAGCACACACATATACACACACTACAGAGCACACACATATACACACACTACAGAGCACACACATACACACACTACAGAGCACACACATACACACACTACAGAGCGCACACACATATACACACACTACAGAGCACACACATATACACACACACTACAGAGCACACACATATACACACACACTACAGAGCACACACACATATACACACACACTACAGAGCACACACACATATACACACACACTACAGAGCACACACACATATACACACACACTACAGAGCACACACACATATACACACACTACAGAGCACACACACATATACACACACTACAGAGCACACACACTATAGAGCACACACTACAGAGAATACACATATACACACACACACACTACAGAGCATACACATATACACACACACACTACAGAGCACACACACTACAGAGCACACACACTACAGAGCACACACATATACACACACTACAGAGCACACACATATACACACACTACAGAGCACACACATATACACACACTACAGAGCACACACATATACACACACACTACAGAGCACACACACATATACACACACTACAGAGCACACACACATATACACACACTACAGAGCACACACACTATAGAGCACACACTACAGAGCATACACATATACACACACACACACTACAGAGCATACACATATACACACACACACTACAGAGCACACACACTACAGAGCACACACATATACACACACTACAGAGCACACACATATACACACACTACAGAGCACACACATATACACACACTACAGAGCACACACATATACACACACTACAGAGCACACACATATACACACACTACAGAGCACACACATATACACACACTACAGAGCACACACACATATACACACACACTACAGAGCACACACACATATACACACACACATATACACACACACTACAGAGCACACACACATATACACACACTACAGAGCACACACACTATAGAGCACACACTACAGAGCATACACATATACACACACACACACTACAGAGCATACACATATACACACACACACTACAGAGCACACACACTACAGAGCACACACATACACACACACTACAGAGCACACACATATACACACACTACAGAGCACACACATATACACACACTACAGAGCACACACATATACACACACTACAGAGCACACACATATACACACTACAGAGCGCACACACATATACACACACTACAGAGCACACACATACACACACTGCACAGCACACACACATATACACACACTACAGAGCACACACACATATACACACACTACAGAGCACACACATATACACACACTACAGAGCATACACATATATACACACTACAGAGCATACACACACATACACACACTACAGAGCACACACATATACACACACTACAGAGCACACACATATACACACACTACAGAGCATAAACACACATACACACACTACAGAGCACACACACATATGCACACACTACAGAACACACACACATACGCACACTACAGAGCATACACACATATACACACACTACAGAGCATACACACATATACACACACTACAGAGCACACACATATACACACACTACAGAGCACACACACATATACACACACTACAGAGCACACACACATATACACACACACTACAGAGCACACACACATATACACACACTACAGAGCACACACTACAGAGCACACACATATACACACACACACACTACAGAGCATACACATATACACACACACACACTACAGAGCACACACATACACACACTACAGAGCACACACATATACACACACTACAGAGCACACACACTACAGAGCACACACACTACAGAGCACACACATATACACACACTACAGAGCATACACACACTACAGAGCACACACATATACACACACTACAGAGCACACACATACTACAGAGCACACACATATACACACACTACAGAGCACACACATACACACACTACAGAGCACACACATACACACACTACAGAGCACACACATACACACACACTACAGAGCACACACATACACACACTACAGAGCGCACACACATATACACACACTACAGAGCACACACATATACACACACACATACACACACACTACAGAGCACACACATATACACACACTACAGAGCATAAACACACATACACACACTACAGAGCATACACACACTACAGAGCATACACACATACGCACACTACAGAGCACACACTACAGAGCATACACACATATACACACACTACAGAGCACACACACTACAGAGCACACACACATATACACACACTACAGAGCACACACACTACAGAGCACACACATATACACACACTACAGAGAATACACATATACACACACTACAGAGAATACACACACACACACACTACAGAGAATACACACACACACACACACACACACTACAGAGCACACACATATACACACACTACAGAGCATACACATACACACACACACACTACAGAGCACACACATATACACACACTACAGAGCACACACACTACAGAGCACACACATATACACACTACAGAGCATACACACATATACACACACTACAGAGCACACACATATACACACACTACAGAGCATACACACACTACAGAGCATACACACACTACAGAGCATACACACATATACACACACACTACAGAGCACACACATACACACACTACAGAGCATACACACACTACAGAGCATACACACATATACACACACACTACAGAGCACACACATATACACACACTACAGAGCACACACACATACACACACACTACAGAGCACACACATATTCACACACTACAGACAAAATGTATAGAAAACATAATCCTCAAAGCTGATGCCAAGCTGACCTCCCAACAATTTCAAAAGGGTGTCCAGGAGTGGGAAGAAGGAGACAGAATCAAATCGAGACCTATATTGTGACTGCACACACACACCATCATGTACTGCACATACACACAACTCATGCACTGCACCCTTGTGACTGCACATACACACAAATCATGCACTGCGCCCTTGTGACTGCACATACACGCAACTCATGCACTGCATCCTTGTGATTGCGCATACACGCAACTCATGCACTGCATCCTTGTGATTGCACATACACGCAACTCATACACTGTACCCTTGTGACTGCACATATGCGCAACTCATGCACTGCACCCTTGTGACTGCACATACACGCAACTCATTCACTGCACCCTTGTGACTGCGCACACACGCAACTCATGCACTGTACCCATGTGACTGCACATACACAAATCATGCACTGCATCCTTGTGATTGCACATACACGCAACTCATGCACTGCACCATTGTGACTGCACGCATGCAACTCATGTACTGTACCCTTGTGACTACACACATACACACAACTCATGCACTGCACCCTTGTGACTGCACAAACACAACTCATGCACTGCACCCTTGTGACTGCACATAAACAACTCATGCACTGCACCCTTGTGACTGCAGATACACAACTCATGCACTGCACCCTTGTGACTGCACACACACAACTTATGCACTGCACCCTTGTGACTGCACACACACAACTCATGCACTGTACCCTTGTGACTGCACATATGCGCAACTCATGCACTGCACCCTTGTGACTGTACATACACGCAACTCATGCACTGCACCCTTGTGACTGCGCGCACACAAATCATGCACTGCACCCTTGTGACTGCGCATACACAACTCATGCACTTCACCCTTGTGACTGCACACACACAACTTATGCACTGCACCCTTGTGACTGCACACACACACAACTCATGCACTGCACCCTTGTCACTGCTCGCACACACACACCACATCATGCACTGCACCCATGTCACTGTGCGCACATCACATCATGCACTGCACCCTTGTGATTGCACACACACAATTCATGCACTGCACCCTTGTGACTGCACATACACAAATCATGCACTGCACCCTTGAGACTGTGCATACACAACTCACGCACTTCACCCTTGTGACTGCACACCCACAACTCATGCACTGCACCCTTGTGACTGCACACCCACAACTCATGCACTGCACCCTTGTCACTGCTCGCACACACACCACATCATGCACTGCACCCATGTCACTGCGCACACACCACATCATGTGCTGCACCCTTGTGACTGCATATACACAACTCATGCGCTGCACCCTTGTCACTGCGTGCACGCACACACACACCACATCATGCACTGCACCCTTGTGACTGCGCACACACAACTTATGCACTGCACCCTTGTGACTACACAAACACACACAACACATGCACTGCACCCTTGTGACTGCACATATGCGCAACTCATGCACTGCACCCTTGTGACTGCACATACACGCAACTCATGCACTGCACCCTTGTGACTGCACATATGCGCAACTCATGCACTGCACCCTTGTTGACTGCACATACACGCAACTCATGCACTGCACCCTTGTGACTGCACACACAACTCATGCACTGCACCCTTGTCACTGTGCGCACCACATCATGCACTGCAAGCTTGTGACTGCACACACACAACTCATGCACTGCACCCTTGTCACTGTGCGCACCACATCATGCACTGCAAGCTTGTGACTGCACACACACAACTCATGCACTGCACCCTTGTGACTACACACGACACATACACAACTCATGCACTGCACCCTTGTGACTGCACATACACAACTCATGCACTGCGCCCTTGTCACTGCACGCACATCATGCACTGCATCCTTGTGACTACACACAACCCATGTACTGCACCCTTGTGACTGCACACACACACACAACTCATGCACTGCACCCTTGTGACTGCACATACACAACTCATGCACTTCACCCTTGTGACTGCACACCCACAACTCATGCACTGCACCCTTGTGACTGCACACACAACTCATGCACTGCACCCTTGTCACTGCTCGCACACACACCACATCATGCACTGCACCCATGTCACTGCGCACACACCACATCATGTACTGCACCCTTGTGACTGCATATACACAACTCATACACTGCACCCTTGTCACTGCGTGCACGCACACACACCACATCATGCACTGCACCCTTGTGACTGCACACACACAACTTATGCACTGCACCCTTGTGACTACACAAACACACACAACACATGCACTGCACCCTTGTGACTGCACATACATGCAACACATGCACTGCACCCTTGTGACTGCACATATGCGCAACTCATGCACTGCACCCTTGTGACTGCACATATGCGCAACTCATGCACTGCACCCTTGTGACTGCACATACACGCAACTCATGCACTGCACCCTTGTGACTGCGCACACACACAACTCATGCACTGCACCCTTGTGATTGCACATACACACAACTCATGCACTGCACCATTGTGACTGCACGCATGCAACTCATGTACTGTACCCTTGTGACTACACACATACACACAACTCATGCACTGCACCCTTGTGACTGCACACACACAACTCATGCACTGCACCCTTGTGACTGCACATACACAACTCATGCACTGCACCCTTGTGACTGCACACACACAACTTATGCACTGCACCCTTGTGACTGCACACACACAACTCATGCACTGTACCCTTGTGACTGCACATATGCGCAACTCATGCACTGCACCCTTGTTGACTGCACATACACGCAACTCATGCACTGCACCCTTGTGACTGCACACACAACTCATGCACTGCACCCTTGTCACTGTGCGCACCACATCATGCACTGCAAGCTTGTGACTGCACACACACAACTCATGCACTGCACCCTTGTGACTACACACGACACATACACAACTCATGCACTGCACCCTTGTGACTGCACATACACAACTCATGCACTGCGCCCTTGTCACTGCACGCACATCATGCACTGCACCCTTGTGACTACACACAACCCATGTACTGCACACACACAACTCATGCACTGCACCCTTGTGACTGCACACACACACAACACCACTGCACACACACACACAACTCATGCACTGCACCCTTGTGACTGCACACATACACAACTCATGCACTGCACCCTTGTGACTGCGCACACACAACACATGCACTGCACCCTTGTGACTGCACACACAACCCCACTGCACACACACAACTCATGCACTGCACCCTTGTGACTGCACACACAACCCCACTGCACACACACAACTCATGCACTGCACCCTTGTGACTGCACACACAACTCATGCACTGCACCCTTGTGACAGCGCACACACACAACTCATGCACTGCACCCTTGCGACTACGCACACATACACAACTAATGCACTGCACCCTTGTGACTGCACACACAACTCATGCACTGCAACCTTGTGACTGCACATACACAAATCATGCACTGCATCCTTGTGACTGCACACACACACAACACCACTGCACACACACAACTCATGCACTGCACCCTTGTGACTGCACAAACAACTCATGCACTGCACCCTTGTGACTGCGCACACACAACACATGCACTGCACCCTTGTGACTGCGCACACACAACACATGCACTGCACCCTTGTGGCTGCGCACACACAACACATGCACTGCACCCTTGTGACTGCGCACGCACACAACCCCACTGCACACACAACTCATGCACTGCACCCTTGTGACTGCACATACAACTCATGCACTGCACCCTTGTGACTGCACATACAACTCATGCACTGCACCCTTGTGACTGCACACACACACACAACTCATGCACTGCACCCTTGCGACTATGCACACATACACAACTCATGCACTGCACCCTTGTGACTGCACACACACACACAACTCATGCACTGCACCCTTGTGACTGCACACACACACAACTCATGCACTGCAACCTTGTGATTGCACATATACAAATCATGCACTGCACCCTTGTGACTGCACACACACAACACCACTGCACACACACACACACAACTCATGCACTGCACCCTTGTGACTGCACACACAACTCATGCACTGCACCCTTGTGACAGCGCACACACACAACTCATGCACTGCACCCTTGCGACTACGCACACATACACAACTCATGCACTGCACCCTTGTGACTGCACACACACAACTCATGCACTGCAACCTTGTGACTGCACATACACAAATAATGCACTGCACCCTTGTGACTGCGCATACACAACTAATGCACTGCACCCTTGTGACTGCACACTCACAACTCATGCACTGCACCCTTGCGACTGCACACTCACAACTCATGCACTGCACCCTTGCGACTGCACACCCACAACTCATGCACTGCACCCTTGCGACTGCACACCCACAACTCATGCACTACACCCTTGCGACTGCACACCCACAACTCATGCACTGCACCTTTGTGACTGCACACAACTCATGCACTGCACCCATGTCACTGTGCGCACACCACATCATGTACTCCACCCTTGTGACTGCATATACACAACTCATGCACTGCACCCTTGTCACTGTGTGCACGCAAACACACCACATCATGCACTGCACCCTTGTGACTGAACATACACACAACTCATGCACTGCAACCTTGTGACTGCACATACACAAATAATGCACTGCACCCTTGTGACTGCGCATACACAACTCATGCACTGCACCCTTGTGACTGCACACCCACAACTCATGCACTGCACCCTTGCGACTGCACACCCACAACTCATGCACTGCACCCTTGCGACTGCACACCCACAACTCATGCACTGCACCTTTGTGACTGCACACAACTCATGCACTGCACCCATGTCACTGTGCGCACACCACATCATGTACTCCACCCTTGTGACTGCATATACACAATTCATGCACTGCACCCTTGTCACTGTGTGCACGCAAACACACCACATCATGCACTTCGCCCTTGTGACTGCAAACACACAACTTATGCACTGCACCCTTGTGACTGCACATACACACAACTCATGTACTGCACCCTTGTGACTGCACATACACAACTCATGCACTGTGCCCTTGTCACTGCGCGCACGCACATAATCATGCACTGCACCCTTGTGACTGCACACACAACTTATGCACTGCACCCTTGTGACTACACACACACAACACCACTGCACACACACAACTCATGCACTGCACCCTTGACTGCACACACACAACTCATGCACTGCACCCTTGTGACTGCACACACACACACACCTCATGCACTTCACCCTTGTGACTGCACACACAACTCATGCACTGCACCCTTATGACTGCACACGTGCACACACAACTCATGCACTGCACCCTTATGATTGCACACGCACACACACAACTCATGCACTACACACACACACACCTCATGCACTGCACCCTTATGACTGCACACGTGCACACACAACTCATGCACTGCACCCTTATGATTGCACACGCACACACACAACTCATGCACTGCACACACACAACTCATGCACTGCACCCTTATGACTGCACACGTGCACACACAACTCATGCACTGCACCCTTATGATTGCACACGCACACACACAACTCATGCACTGCACACACACAACTCATGCACTGCACACACACAACTCATGCACTGCACACACACAACTCATGCACTGCACCCTTGTGACTGCACACACACACAACTCATGTACTGCACCCTTGTGACTGCACATACACAACTCATGCACTGTGCCCTTGTCACTGCGCGCACCCACATAATCATGCACTGCACCCTTGTGACTGCACACACAACTTATGCACTGCACCCTTGTGACTACACACACACACACAACACCACTGCACACACACAACTCATGCACTGCACCCTTGACTGCACACACACAACTCATGCACTGCACCCTTGTGACTGCACACACACACCTCATGCACTGCACCCTTGTGACTGCACACACAACTCATGCACTGCACCCCTATGACTACACACACACACCACCACTGCACACACACAACTCATGCACTGCACACACACAACTCATGCACTGCACCCTTGTGACTGCACACACCTCATGCACTGCACCCTTGTGACTGCACACACAACTCATGCACTGCACCCCTATGACTGCACACGCACACACACAACTCATGCACTGCAAACACACAACTCATGCACTGCACACACACAACTCATGCACTGCAACCTTGTGACTGCGCACACACAACCCCAACTGCACACACACAACTCATGCACTGCACCCTTGAGACTACGCACACAACTCATGCACTGCACCCTTGCGACTATGCACACACACAACTCATGCACTGCACCCTTGCGACTACGCATACGCACAACTCATGCACTGCACCCTTGTGACTACACACACAACTCATGCACTGCACCCTTGTGACTGCACACACACACAACTCATGCACTGCATCCTTGTGACTGCACACACACAACTCATGAACTGCACCCTTGTGACTGCACATACACAAATCATGCACTGCACCCTTGTGACTGCACATACACAACTCATGCACTGCACCCTTGTGATTGCACACCCACAACTCATGCACTGCACCCTTGTGATTGCACACCCACAACTCATGCACTGCACCCTTGTGACTGCACACACACAACTCATGCACTGCACCCTTGTCACTGCTCGCACACACACACACCACATCATGCACTGCACCCATGTCACTGTGCGCACACCACATCATGTACTCCACCCTTGCGACTGCATATACACAACTCATGCACTGCACCCTTGTGACTGCAAACACACAACTTATGCACTGCACCCTTGTGACTACACACACAACTCATGCACTGCACCCTTGTCACTGCACATACACAACTCATGTACTGCACCCTTGTGACTGCACATACACACAACTCATGCACTGCACCCTTGTCACTGCACATACACAACTCATGCACTGCACCCTTGTCACTGCGTGCACGCACACCACATCATGCACTGCACCCTTGTCACTGCACACAAACAACTCATGCACTGCACCCTTGTGACTGCACATACACAACTCATGCACTGCACCCTTGTGACTGCACACACACACAACTCATGCACTGTACCCTTGTGACTGCACACAAACAATTCATGCACTGCACCCTTGTGACTGCGCGCGCGCACCTCATGCACTGCACCCTTGTGACTGCACACACAACTCATGCACTGCATCCTTGTGCCTGCACACACACAACTCATGCACTGCACCATTGTGACTGCACATACACAAATCATGCACTGCACCCATGTGATTGCACACCCACAACTCATGCACTGCACCCTTGTGATTGCACACCCACAACTCATGCACTGCACCCTTGTGATTGCACACCCACAACTCATGCACTGCACCCTTGTGACTGCACACACACACAACTCATGCACTGCACCCTTGTCACTGCTCGCGCACACACACACCACATCATGCACTGCACCCATGTCACTGTGCGCACACCACATCATGTACTCCACCCTTGCAACTGCATATACACAACTCATGCACTGCACCCTTGTCACTGCGCACACGCAAACACACCACATCATGCACTGCACCCTTGTGACTGCAAACACACAACTTATGCACTGCACCCTTGTGACTACACACACACACAACTCATGCACTGCACCCTTGTCACTGCCCATACACAACTCATGTACTGCACCCTTGTGACTGCACATACACACAACTCATGTACTGCACCCTTGTGACTGCACATACACACAACTCATGTACTGCACCCTTGTGACTGCACATACACACAACTCATGCACTGCACCCTTGTGACTGCACATACACACAACTCATGTACTGCACCCTTGTGACTGCACATACACACAACTCATGCACTGCACCCTTGTCACTGCACATACACAACTCATGCACTGCACCCTTGTCACTGCACACAAACAACTCATGCACTGCACCCTTGTGACTACACACACACACCTTTCGCATGCACTTAGCAGGGCAGGGTAAAGCACTAAAGGCCACAGACACTGCCGTTTGTAACTGCTCAGTAAAGTCTGGCGGTAAAAGGGACCCTCCAGATGGAGGATTAGGAGTACTACAGGAAGCTGCATGGGTATTAAGAGATGACTGTAGGGTGCGCACCTCACGGGACAGAGACTCCTCAGAAATGGACGGCTCAGTGGTATCAAACATATTAACTTTCTTTGACATGATTACTTTATCAAGGCATGTGGAAAATAATTGAGGAGGCGGGTATAATGCGGCCTCCTCACAATATAAACAGGTATTAGACTTAGGTAAAGAGGGAGTACCCTCTAACGCATCAGAATCCTCCATAGCTTGCGCATACAAAGCAGTCTATTGATTAATGAGAAAAAATGGCACCTTTATACCCCCAATGGCTGAGGCACTCACCACTTCCTATGACCCAGGCCAAACAAAGAAACAACTTCTTCTCCAGTAAACCACATGGCCAGAAAAGAGGAAATAAGTGTGACCACACCCGGTCACATGGTGTGCAATGCAGGACCGTCCCTGCTACAATAGTAAAAAAGTGTGCCAAGTCTTTTATGTTGCGCTGCTCCAAAAAACATAATTTATGTAAAATTTACCTGATAAATTAATTTATTTCATATTGTCAAGAGTCCATGAGCTAGTGACATATGGGATATACAATCCTACCAAGAGGGGCAAAGTTTCCCAAACCTCAAAATGCCTATAAATACACCTCTCACCACACCCACAATTCAGTTTAACGAATAGCCAAGTAGTGGGGTGAAAAAGAAAGGAGTAAAAAGCATCAACAAAGGAATTTGGAATAATTGTGCTTTATATAAAAAAAATCATAACCACCATAAAAAGGGTGGGCCTCATGGACTCTTGCCAATATGAAATAAATGAATTTATTAGGCAAGTTCTTACATAAATTATGTTTTCTTTCATGTAATTGGCAAGAGTCCATGAGCTAGTGACGTATGGGATAGCAATACCCAAGATGTGGAACTCCACGCAAGAGTAACTAGACAGGGAGGGATAAAATAAAATAAAAAGTCCATATTTTTCGCTTAAAACAATTAATCCACATCCCAAAATATAAGTTTATTCTCATAAATGAAAAGAAAAACTTAAAACAGAAACAGAAGAATCAAACAAACAGCTGCCTGAAGAACTTTTCTACCATAAACTGCTTCCGAAGAAGCAAATACATCAAAACGGTAGAATTTAGTATATGTATGCAAAGAAGACCAAGTTGCTGCTTTGCAAATCTGATCAACTGAAGCTTCATTCTTAAAAGCCCACGAAGTGGAGACTAATCTAGTAGAATAAGCTGTAATTCTCTGAGGCGGGGCTTGACCCGACTCCAAGTAAGCTTGATGAATTAAAAGCTTTAACCACGATTCCAAGGAAATGGCAGAAGCCTTCTGACCTTTCCTAGAACCAGAAAAGATAACAAATAGACTAGAAGTCTTCCTGAAATCTTTAGTAGCTTCAACATAATATTTCAAAGCTCTTACCACATCCAAAGAATGTAAGGATCTCTCCAAAGAATTCTTAGGATTAGGACACAAGGAAGAGACAACAACTTCTTTATTAATGTTGTTAGAATTCACAACCTTAGGTAAGAATTTAAATGAATTCAGCAAAACTGCCTTATCCTGATGAAAAATCAGAAAAGGAGATTCACAAGAAAGAGCAGATAATTCAGAAACTCTTCTAGCAGAAGAGATGGCTAAAAGGAACAACACTTTCCAAGAAATTATGTCCAAAGAATGCATAGGCTCAAATGGAGGAGCCTGTAAAGCCTTCAAAACCAAATTAAGACTCCAAGGAGGAGATATTGATTTAATCACAGGCTTGATACGAACCAAAGCCTGTACAAAACAGTGAATATCAGGAAGCTTAACAATCTTTCTGTGAAATAAAACAGAAAGAGCAGAGATCTGTCCCTTCAAGGAACTTGCAGACAAACCCTTATCCAAACCATCCTGAAGAAACTGTAAAATTCTAGGAATTCTGAAAGAATGCCAAGAGAATTTATGAGAAGAACACCATGAAATATAAGTCTTCCAGAAACTAGAAACAGATTTACAAGCCTGTAACATAGTATTAATCACTAAGTCAGAGAAACCTCTATGACTAAGCACTAGGCGTTCAATTTCCATACCTTCAAATTTAATAATTTGAGATCCTGATGGAAAAACGGACCTTGAAGTAAGAAGTGAATACAGCGCCAACAAGAGGCCAAGGGATAAATCTACCCACAGAGAGATAAAAGAAGATTATTTAATGAACCATGTTAAAAAGCATCAGTAATAAAAGACTATATATAAAAAATGTAAAAAGCACATATAAATAAAATTACAAATACAGGAATATCTTACAGAAGCTGCTCAAAGGGCCAAAGCTGATAATTACAATAAAAACAGAGGTAATAACAGGTGATCAGTGTGAGTGGTACACCAGAATAAGAGTGTATACTAATAAAACAGAATTAGCCTAAGTACAACTATAACAAGTGCATCAAGCAAAAAACTAATAAACAATAGTACAAACAATAGTGTTCAAAAATAGTGTTCCAAAAAATAAAAAAATGCACTGCAGTGCAAAAAAAAAAAAAGGGGGGTAGCAAAATAATTGTATAGATACGATCAAATAGTGAGTGAGTGCAAATGGATATAAAAATGCTAGCTACTTGATCCAGTGAGGTTAAGATATAATTAAATAAAATACACAATATGCAATAACATAACAAATAAAATAAACAATATGCAATAACATAAAAAATAAAATATAATCCAAAAAAGTGTTCAAAAAGTTGATCAACAAATGTTAGTGAAGAACAAAAATAAGTCAATCAAAACTAAAAAATGGAAAAAATGGGTGATGAAAAGCAAGGTGAAAGTGTGGAAATTGATTCCTTCCAATGTTAGTTACTTTAACAGATCCAAATTCCTGAGTGTGGTAGCTAAAGTAGCTGATTGGATCCTAGCACCTGTCAGCTGCTCCTATGGTATCCAAAAAAGTCTCCCTGTAAAAAAAAGAAATTCACAAATTCAAAGTAATGCTTACCAATATGTCAACGCGTTTCTGCCCTCAAAAAAGGGCCTCTCTCAAGACTCCTCTAGTCTTGAGAAAGGCCCTTTTTTGAGGGCAGAAACGCGTTGACATATTGGTAAGCATTACTTTAATCTTTACTTCATTCTCATATTGGATACACTATGTTGTGAATTTCTTTTTTTACAGGGACACTTTTTAGGATACCATAGGAGCAGCTGACAGGTGCTAGGATCCAATCAGCTACTTTAGCTACCACACTCAGGAATTTGGATCTGTTAAAGTAACTAACATTGGAAGGAATCAATTTCCTCACTTTCACCTTGCTTTTCATCACCCATTTTTTCCATTTTTTAGTTTTGATTGACTTATTTTTGTTCTTCACTAACATTTGTTGATCAACTTTTTGAACACTTTTTTGGATTATATTTTATTTTTTATGTTATTGCATATTGTGTATTTTATTTTTTATGTTATTGCATATTGTGTATTTTATTTAATTATATCTTAACCTCACTGGATCAAGTAGCTAGCATTTTTATATCCATTTGCACTCACTCACTATTTGATCGTATCTATACAATTATTTTGCTACCCCCCTTTTTTTGCACTGCAGTGCATTTTTTTATTTTTTGGAACACTATTTTTGAACACTATTGTTTGTACTATTGTTTATTAGTTTTTTGCTTGATGCACTTGTTATAGTTGTACTTAGGCTAATTCTGTTTTATTAGTATACACTCTTATTCTGGTGTACCACTCACACTGATCACCTGTTATTACCTCTGTTTTTATTGTAATTATCAGCTTTGGCCCTTTGAGCAGCTTCTGTAAGATATTCCTGTATTTGTAATTTTATTTATATGTGCTTTTTACATTTTTTATATATAGTCTTTTATTACTGATGCTTTTTAACATGGTTCATTAAATAATCTTCTTTTATCTCTCTGTGAGTAGATTTATCCCTTGGCCTCTTGTTGGCGCTGTATTCACTTCTTACTACTTGTGCATATTTTTTGGAGGTTGGTTAGGATCTCTGTTTGGATACAGCTTGGGGATTATCTTAGCGCTTGTACACTACCCCTTTTTTCACTAAAAACGGACCTTGAGACAGAAGGTCCGGCATTAATGGAAGTGGCCAAAGTTGGCAACTGAACATCTGAACAAGATCCACAGACCAAAACCTGTGAGGCCATGCTGGAGCCACCAGCAACACCATCGATTGCTCCATGATGATTTTGGAGATCACTCTAGGAAGAAGAACTAGAGGTGGGAAAATATAAGCAGGTTGAGAACACTAAGGAAGTGTCAACGCATCCACTGCTTCCGCCTGAGAATCCCTGGACAGGTACCTGGGAAGTTTCTTGTTTAGATGAGAAGCCATCAGATCTATTTCTGGAAGACCCCACATCTGAACAATCTGAGAAAATACATCTGGATGGAGGGACCACTCCCCCGGATGTAAAGTCTGACGGCTGAGATAATCTGCTTCCCAATTGTCTATACCAGGTATATGAACTGCGGAAATTAGACAGAAGCTGGATTCTGCCCAAGCAAATATCCGGGATACTTCTTTCATAGCTTGGGGACTGTGGGTCCCACCCTGATGATTGACATATGCCACAGTTGTGATATTGTCTGTCTGAAAACAAATTAATGGTTCTCTCTTCAACAGATGCCAAATCTGAAGATCCCTGAAAATCACACGGAGTTCCAAAATATTGATTGGTAATCTTGCCTCTTGGGATTTCCAAACTCCTTGTGCTGTCAGAGATTCCCAAACAGCTCCCCAACCTGAAAGACTCGCATCTGTTGCGATCACAGTCCAGGTTGGATGAACAAAAGAGGCCCCTAGAACTATACAATGGTGATTTAACCACCAAGTCAGAGATAGTCGAACATTGGGATTTAAGGATATTAATTGTGATATCTTTGTAAAATCCCTGCACCATTGGTTCAGCATACAAAGCTCGAGAGGTCTCATATGAAAACAAGCAAAGGGGATCGCATCTGATGCTGCAGTCATGAGACCTAAAACTTCCATGCCCATAGCTACTGAAGGGAATGACAGACTGAAGGTTTTCCGACAGGCTGAAACCAATTTTAAATGTCTCTTGTCAGAGACAGAGTCATGGAAACTGAATCTATCTGGAAACCTAAAAAGGTGACCCTTGTCTGAAGAACTTTTTGGTACATCGATCCTCCAACCATGTTTTTGAAGAAACAACACTAGTTGATTTGTGTGAGATTCTGCAGAATGTAAAGGCTGAGCTAGTACCAAGATATCGTCCAAATAAGGAAACACTGCAATACCCCGCTCTGATTACAGAGAGTAGGGCACTGAGAACCTTTGAAAAGATTCTTGGAGCGGTCTAGAAAAGAGAATCTCAGAAACTGATAATGATCTGGATGAATCTAAATATGAAGATGTGCATCCTGTAAGTCTATTGTGGACATATAATGCCCGTGCTGAACAAAAGGCAGAATAGTCCTTATAGTCACCATTTTGAAAGTTGGTATACTTCCATAACGATTCAAAATTTTCAGATCCAGAACTGGTCTGAATGAATTTTCTTTCTTTGGGACAATGAATAGATTTGAAAAAAAAAAACCCAGACCCTGTTCCTGAAACGGAACCGGCATGATTACCCTTGAAAACTCCAGGTCTGAAACACACTTCAGGAAAGCCTGAGCCTTTACTGGATTTGCTGGGATGCGCGAGAAAAAATATCTTCTCACGGGAGGTCTTACTCTAAATCCTATTCGGTATCCCTGAGAGACAATATTCAGAATCCATTGATTTTGGACAGAATTTTTCCAAATATCCTTGAAAAATCTTAATCTGCCCCCAACCAGTTGAGGTGGAATGAGGGCCGCACCTTCATGCGTACTTGGGGGCTGGATTTGGTTTCTTAAATTATTCCAATTTGAAGAAGGTTTCCAATTGGAAACAGATTCCTTGGAGGAAGGATTAGGTTTCTGTTCCTTATTTTGTCGAAAGGAATGAAAACGGTTAGAAGCTTTAGATTTACCCTTAGGTCTTTTATCCTGAGGCAAAAAAAAACTCCCTTCCCCCCAGTGACAGTTGAAATAATCGAATCCAACTGAGAACCAAATAAATTATTACCTTAGAAAGAAAGAGATAGCAATCTGGACTTATAAGTCATGTCATCATTCCAAGATTTAAGCCATAAAGCTCTTCTAGCTAAAATAGCTAAAGACATAGATTTAACATCAATTTTGACAATATCAAAAATGGCATCACAAATAAAATGATTAGCATGTTGAAGTAAGCTAACAATGCTAGACAAATCAGAATCCAATTCATGTTGCTCTAAATTTTCCAACCAAACAGTTGATGCAGCTGCAACATCAGCCAAAGAAATTGCAGGCCTGAGAAGATGACCTGAATATAAATAGGCTTTCCTTAGATAAGATTCAAGTTTCCTATTCAAAGGATCTTTAAAGAAGTACTATCTTCCATAGGAATAGTAGTACATTTAGCAAGAGTAGAGATAGCCCCATCAACTTTGGGGATCTTTTCCCAAAACTCCAATGTAACTGCTGGCAAAGGATGCAATTTTTTTAAACCTTGAAGAAGGAATAAAAGAAGTACCAGGCCTATTCCATTCCTTAGAAATCATATCAGAAATAGCATCAGGAACCAGAAAAACCTCTGGAGTAACCACAGGAGGCTTATAAACAGAATTTAAACGTTTACTAGTTTTAATATCAAGAGGACTAGTTTCCTCAATATCCAATGTAATCAACACTTCTTTTAACAAAGAACGCATATACTCCATTTTAAATAAATAAGTAGATTTTTCAGTATCAATATCTGAGGAAGGATCTTCTGAGTCAGATAGATCCTCATCAGAGGAGGATAATTCAGTATGTTGTCGGTCATTTGAAAATTCATCAACTTTATGAGAAGTTTTAAAAAACCTTTTACGTTTATTAGAAGGCGGGATGGCAGACAAAGCCTTCTGAATAGAATCAGCAATAAATTCTTTTAAATTCACAGTTATATCTTGTACATTAGATGTTGAAGGAACAGCAACAGGCAATGTACTATTACTGATGGACACATTATTTGCATGTAAAAGTTTATCATGACAACTATTACAAACCACAGCTGGAGATATAAGCTCCACAAGTTTACAACAAATGCACTTTGCTTTGGTAGAACTGTTATCAGGCAGCAGGGTTCCAACAGTGATTTCTGAGACAGGATCAGATTGAGACATCTAAGAGAAATGTAAGAGAAAAAAACAACATATAAAGCGAAATCATCAATTTCCTTATATGGCAGTTTCAGGAAAGGGAAAAAATGCAAACAGCATAGCCCTCTGATACTCTCAAGTATGACGCACAACACAAACAGAATTTTTTTTTGGCACTAACATCATCCGGAAATGACACACTCGCGTCATTGAAGACGCAACCTTTAGAAAGGTCTCGGCATCAACTAAGATGCCGGAAGTGATGAATTTGCGTCATCAAACGTAAACTTTCTGCCAAAAAATCTCACGCCAAAAATGACGCAATATACTTTGGCATTTTGCGCCCTCGCGAGCCTAATTCTGCCCCCAAATTTAAAATGACAGTCAATTGAAAAAAAGACTATACCCCAGGTAAGAAATAAATTTTTCCTAAAAAATTCATTTCCCAGATATGAAACTGACAGTCTGCAGAAGGAAATATACTGAAAATCTGAATCATGGCAAATTTAAGTACAATACATATATTTAGAACTTTATAGAAATACATAAAGTGCCAAACCATAGCTGAGTGTCTTAAGTAATGTAAAGTACATACCAAAAGACACTCATCCACATATAGCAGATAGCCAAACCAGTACTGAAACGGTTATCAGTAGAGGTAACTGAATATGAGAGTATATCGTCGATCTTAAAAGGGAGGTAGGAGATGAATCTCTACGACCGATAACAGAGAACCATTGCATTCAACGAAAAAATCTTAGCACAAACTTACTTCACCTCCATAGGAAGCAAAGTTCGTAAAACTGAATTGTGGGTGTGGTGTATTTATAGGCATTTTGAGGTTTGGGAAATGTTGCCCCTCCTGGTAGGATTGTATATCCCATACGTCACTAGCTCATGGACTCTTGCCAATTACATGAAAGAAACGAAAATAAAAAACACTCTACGTTCCAACATCTGCCTGAGCCTCATCTCACACATGTCGCAGCATAATTAAACAAACTTATGTCATTAGTCTCTCCCTGTTCAATAATCCCCCTCCGGAGATATTAACCCTTCATTTCATACAGATAAAAGGAGCCACACTGTGACCCTGTCTTCTTGCGTTATCATATGTGTAAAAAAAAAAATGAAACAATCTTACCAAAATCTATGCTGTGGAACAGAAACAAGTTTGACAGTCTTGTAAGCATTGCTCCTGACATGGACTTGAGTGATATAAGCAGGCAGTGAAACTCATCATTGATTGCTTAGGAGCAGTTAATACGAGTCTCGATGCACTTGCAGAAAGACTCTCTCTCTGCATCTCCAGACGCTAACATTTGTCAATGCTTTCACTGAGAGGCTAACAAGACTACTTAAAACTCCAGTCCCATTTCGAAGGGTAGATACCCTTCATAAGGAACTACTCTGAATCTTCTGACACATCTCTGCCAACGTCCTGTGACAAAAGGCAAAGAATGACTGGGATATGAGGGAAGTATTTAAGCCTTTGGCTGGGGTGTCTTTGCCTCCTCCTGGTGGCCAGGCTCAGTATTTCCCAACAGTAAGGAATGATGCTGTGGACTCTCTTCATAAGAAGGAAATAACAGTTGAGACATTTGAACAGTTCAAATTATAAAATTTCTTAACATAAAGGATATTATATCCATGACAGAAAATTAACTAGCATTAAGTATAAAATCACAATAGTCTCAACCCGTTAGAAGTATAGGGAAAAGAAAATACTATAAAGCTATTTGATCAGCAGGCTGCATAATAGTGCTGAAAAAAGAAAATGGTATAATACGTATAATCCCCAAGACAGAACATACAGTGATCTGAGATGCCATCGCAGAAAAAGCAGCATATCTACAGAAAGAACAGAACCCATGCAAGTACTGTTAGTGCTTTAAATTTTGCAGCTCTGCTCCACATTAGACAGTTCTCTTCAAACAGAGCTGTGCTCTAGTTGCACTATGTAAGTTTTCCTTAACACAGTGCATCCAGAGCAAAGTGCTGTTTGAAGCTAACAGTCATATGCAGTAGCGCTGCAAAGCAGCAGTGCATTGATTATTTACTGACAAAGCTGTTTGTTCTAAATGTAAGACGTTCTTATGAGCATTGCACCTATTTTATTACTACATTTCTATGTTAGACCAAGAGAAAAGGAAACAAATTTATTCAAGAGACATTTTACAGTTTCATTTTATTTTGTCTGCAGCTAATTTGCAATGCAATTTTCAACTAATTCACTATATTATAAAAACTTAAAAATGGTTTTATGCTTTAGTTAACACATTGCAATTGAACTGGCGCTTTAGTGTAACTTCCTAATTTAAAATTGAATTTAACTTAAAAATGAGCTGCAGAAAAACTTTCACTAAAAAAATCTCATCGCAGAAAGTGAAAAAAAAAGTTCTGCCTCTAAGTGTATAATGCATCGAGTATCTACACAACAGGGTATGGTACTGATTTAGCAAAACAGCTAAGTGTCTAAATCCTCAAATCTCTGGACATTTGGCCTTCATATTGAGGAATAAGTCACTGGAGTATGAATTTTATATAGATTCAAATAAAAATAGGGCATATGGTGACAAAGATGTCCTAGTAGATATAAGCTGTTACACATATATTCATTTGTCTCTGGTTGCTTTGTTTATACAATATTTACCCCACTTTAGATTTACGAGTAAGAATTGACAGACTCAGATTTTGCGTGCATTGTCCCAGGGTGTAGTTGGTTCTGATCATGCATCTGATGTTGGCATCTTCAGGCTGCTCCAGATCAGAGATCTCTCCTACGAAGGGCTTGAAATAGTCAATGCGCTCACTTAAAATAAGAAATTTGCTCCTGCCACTCAGGACTAGGTACTACGGCCCACCTAAACTTCAAAAGACTTCGGTTCCACTCTGGGGAGTCAGCCGGACCACCCCAAATGTAAGCCCAGGATGAGCAATGTTCTGTCACCCCTATGAGATATTCAGAGGTGTCCGCTACGGATACTTATGGTTTTAGCATTAGGCAAGCAACAAATAGTGGCTCATCAGGCTTCTTGGATATCTGTGCTGGCTATGGAGTACATTGAAACCCACCGGAGGTAGGCACAATATACAAAAATAACAGTGCCCTCACTTTCAGGACCTCACAAAGTGCACCAAGACTGGGATCCTGGGGATCTATCGACTCCCCTCTATTCTTATTAGAGGCCATCTCTGATTGCCCTCCATATTCATATAAAACCAGAATTTGCTTATCATTCACTAATGTAAGAGGTGATTGCTGGGGCATGAAAGTGTCACCACCCCAGTTGTATTCCTCTGTAAAATCAGTCTGATCGTCAGAAATGGGGTTATTGGTAGCAGAAGGGCCAAAAGCTTCATTCAGGGATTCATCATTATATTAATCGAGCAGCTTACAAATCCCAGTCAAATTATAGACAGCCATCTCCAGAAACAGGTAAATGGATAACAAGCTATAGTATTAGAACCATATATTCAAGAGAAAATTGTCCAAGCACAATACAACTGCAGAGTTTATCAGAGTCTACCCAGCTTACAAGATACTGGGGGCGGGGAGGATGACAGCCCCTCGCTGAAGAATCTGCCTTAGGCCTCAATGCTCCAGATCCCTTATCTCTTTCCTTGATGGGGTTTAGCACTTATGATTCAATTTAGTTACTATTGCATAGAATGCTTCTCCTATCACGATTGTTGATGCAAAACTGATAACCCACCCTTTACAAACATGTGACTGTAGAGAATCTAAGGGGTGAGGGAGAAGTAAACAAAAGCTTACATAAATTGCCTAAAAATATTAACACATACCTCCCTGGAATAAAGTGAAACAAGCACAATTTTTAGATGTATTTTAAAGCAAAAGGCAGTAAAATAAATAATAAATGTATATTGCAATAATGTTTCACTTGCAATAATGAAACATTTTATATGTTGTTGAAATGTCAAGTTTAATGGTGTAATTTGTCACTTGTGATCTTGGTGGTACTTGTCCTTGATAACATCAATATGTTCCTTCAAGGTGCACCCCAAATATTGCTGTTAACATTCTTTGCAATGTATCATATATACTACATGCAATCATGAATATATATATATATATACACTTTTTTTTATTTTATTTTTTAATGCACGGATGTAAATGTGTTACTGACTTTCTCACGTTTTGCAACACTTGCAGGGTGCTTGTCACATACAAAGAAACCCTTTGTGTGTGACCATGGCTCTCTGTTTTTTCCCTGATATACAAATTTGTTGAAATTACACTTTATAGGAGTGACAATGTAAACAACTGAACAATGCAAATTAGAATTTGATATTTGATCAATTGAGATCTACCTTCACGGTTCTCAGATTTCTGTTGATAATGACATCTCTTCGTACTATTTACTAAAATTTGTAACAGCAATGTTTTTCATTCATTATAACTGTGTTATGCTGATTATTTCAATCTAACAATTAGAGTCATATCCTCTTTCACTGAGTCTGCTTTCCAATTGTTCTGCATGATGATCATAAGATTTGAATATTATAATTGCATTTTACACCATTATTCCCTCCTTAAAGTGATAGCAAATTGAAAATGTAAACTTTCATGAGCAAGGAGTTTCCTCCTCAGTGTCAGACATGTTAAACAGGCTAGCAATACTATTAACAGTCTTACTTGTTAAAATATTGATCTCTGATTAAAGTAATTTAAAAAAAAAAAAAATGTACTGCGCCTTTAAACTATTTTTTTGAAAACTGCAAAAACATCTTTTGATCCAGAAAAAAACTTTTTTAAGTGCCCAAATACTCTTAATATTGCATCCACGTGCCTATATATGCAAAATGATGAAAATATCGATTATAACAAGATTTTAATAAGTATATAAAAATTGGCCCCTGCACCACGCAGCTCTGCTGTGGTGCCTACCTGCCCCCGGATGAAGTCGATGAGCTTGCTATATCGTGTAAATACTTTTCATTATGTCTGGAAGACAAATCAGGCCACTCAGAGCCCCAGTCTCTGCTGCTATGTCTGGAGGAATACTGCGCGTCTGAGCGCGCAAATTAGGCCCCGCCCACCGTGGGCATCACAGAACCTGACTAAGACCGCATGGATCGCAGTATTACAAGAAAAATAACATGCCATGTGTCCCCTCGATATGCAGGCTAAACGTACTCCTGCAGCCCAGCAATAAAAATAACAATGCTCTCTGATTAAAGTAATTATGCAAGTAAAAAAAACGCATCTCCCAGCCCCAAAGGTCTTTACATACATAGCAAATACCATAATAAAATACAGGGATTTCAGCTATACCATTTTCTCATTAGTGCATATTGCTTACCCTTCCCCATATAGGGAATAATGTCAGTCTGTTCTGATTCAATCTCCCCAGAAACAAAAGACTGCACATACCTCAAAGTTGCTTGTAGCAAGAACCGGTCTCCACACTGAAGATTTTCTCACACATACCTTCAGCTGCATTGTGGGAACCATTATAGATCTTAGATAATGTTTGCCAAGATCATCAACATCAGGGCAGAAATAACATGTCTCCACTCCTCCTGGGAAGCAACTGACGATTTCCCCCTGAGAAAAATAGCACTCTCTGGCACTATTTAAAAATAAAAAAATTCTTGATTGAAGAATCTAAACTAACACCTCACTTTACCTCTTCCTATTACTAACACAGGCAAAGAGAATGACTGGGGGTGGAGGGAAGGGAGGAGCTATAAATACAGCTCTGCTGTGGTGCTCTTTGCCACTTCCTGTTAGCAGGAGGATAATATCCCACAAGTAAGGATGAAATCCGTGGACTTGTCATATCTTGTAGAAGAAAAATATGGTGCATGAACCAAGAAAACATCTAGGAATAGAGCCATCAGGAATCTCTAAGATCTGGTCACTGAGACAAGGTTGAAGGAAGGCTACAAGTGGAAGAGTTTGTCCAAAAGGCAAACCCTGAATCGGAAATGTTCCTCAAGAACATAAACCTGAAGATACATGTCCTTCAAGGAAATGGAAGATATGAACTGACCATCAAGAACTAAAAAGAGGACAGGACGAAGACTCCAAAAATAAAGATTGAACCCTAGAAATTTGAAGGACCCTTCAAGTATAAAGTTTCTCACTCTCGATTCAAGCACCTAAAAAGGTAAGAAGAAATATGTCTAGAATTGGCCTAAGACATTCCAAATGAGAAAAATTAAGGAATCCTATCTAAAAAGAAAGAAAGAATGAGAACACAAATGCAAAAAACAAGAAGCTGAAGCAAGATTTGGACTGTTAAACTTCCACCTACCAGTAGTGAGGTATATGGAAATATGAGGTCTTAGGCAAAAAAGCTTCCTATGGGACAATGACTATCACAAATTATCATAATGTCACCTCAACACATATAAGTTCCTATACATAGATAGGACAACATACATACCACAGACAGGGAATAAAAATATCTCAAATAATGGAGATAAAAATACTGATCTTGAGCCCATATAGACATAAAATATGGCAAGTAATAAGATTACTTAGAAAAACTAAGTAAAATGAAAGCATGCTCCAGAATACCATACAGGAAAAAACAAAGTCTTCATAATAAGAAGGAAAAATTGTACCCTTATACATGAGAAAAATAAAGAAATAGCTCATGATACTTTTAAAATACCACGAAATGGCGGCAATTATCATGGAGAATCTGCTTACATTGAAACCATCCCTAGGATTACCCACTAAACCAGAGGAAGGAATCCTATCTGCTGGACATTAGAAAAGGGATAAAATAAATTCTTTCCTTGGAAAGAAAAAAAGATATATGCATAAGTCAAACTATCAGAAAAACTGCCACAAGATGGCAGTAGACACTAAGAAATTTCAGATATACACAAAACCTTTTTTCAGATACTGAAAAATAACAGAATCCATAAAGGATCTTAAAAATACCTAATAGTGCACCAAACCTTGGATGCCAATTTAGGATTAAAATCAAACTCCTTAAGTAGTAAACATAAACTACTACAGAAGAAAAATATAGGGAAAAAATATGCAACATGATAATCCCTCATACAGATTTAAAAACCCCAGGAGAAAAAGGCATATTATAATCAAACATAAGGTTTATAACCACATCCGGAATACACTTATACTATTGATAGATTGTAAACTAATAACCAGCGATTAATATGTTCCAGGATTTAAAATAAATGGTTAAAATTAAAAACCAATAAATATGGATTGGGTGCCGCATAACAGGAGACCAAGCTCACAAATAATCTGTATCAGAAATTATTCATCAACCTCTAATATAAGCCGAAAATCAAAGTAGGCTAAATACATAAAAATACTATAGTATGTGTACCTACACCGTAGATCCGAAGTAGCGGCACCAAAAGTAAGCGGGTCCTGAAGTATAAACCTTATACATTCCGCCTGTGTCGCGAAAAAAACATGGAGGCCATCACTCCCTTCTCTGAACGGCGTAGCGTAAATGTTGCTCAGCGCTCAAATGTCCACGACAGAAAAAAATAAATTGCGATAATAAAACTATGGACTATATTAAAATATAGACTGTTACATCGCCAACCGCCAAAAATGCAAAATCTCTTATTGGAGGTATCTCAATATTTTCTCCTATAGGTCCTTGCGAGAAGGGAGACCAGTATCCGACATAATGGCGCTTGCAAAATATTCCTCTGTCATATACAGCAGGCTGTAGATTTCTAATGTATGCCCCTTATTACGCAGGCTGGTTATACTGCCGCAAATGCATTTTAAAAAGAAAGTATTTCTTTTGAACAGCAGCAGGCCCCCACCACATATGTAGATAGAACCTAGACAGTTAAAATGACAGGAATAACGAGCGTGCATACTATACTGACTACAATAAAGGAACAGCACCTGTCATGATTCTTATTCATTTCACTATCTTTGCCATCATGCAAATACTTTTGTTTACTAGACGCTGTCTCTTTAAATTCTCAACTTACCTGAACACGCCCCTTTCCACACTGCTTTAGTATTGAGTAACTAGGGAGTTTCCTGCAAGCACCTAGCCTAGCGATACAAGCCTTTTAAACCTTTAAATCTTTTGTAACAGAATTAACAGAGGATTTTCTCTAACTATCACAGCACAAGACTTTCAACTCCAACAGCACATCTGCTGAGACAACGCTGAAACAACAACCAACTCCTGATCACTTAAAACTGTGAGTTCACTTGCTTACCTGGAACAACAACACTGCAGGATTTATCACAAGCTTCATTTCATTACAGAAGTTTCCCAGTGAGTACATTTGTCTTCGTTTGTTTGCTAAAACAGCTCCTTCCTTTTACCAGCAACTGTTTCAAGTTCCTATTACTGCTCCACCCACTCTCTCTGAACCACAGCCATCTCTCACTGTGAGTCTCAGACAGCCTGTCACTAAGAACTGCAGATCCTCCCTGTTTCTGTGTGAACACACAGCAGCCACAGCACAAGGCTTACCGAGAGATCAGACTGCCTGTCTCAAGAATAACAGCACCAGTGCAGCGCTGCTGCATGTCTCCCTGACTGGGAGCTAGCTGACCATATTACCATCCATCTTCAAATCACAGTTTCAACTACTGATTCCTGTCTGCCTGCTCATTGTGGGTAAATGATGGAAATATAAGACTTTATATATGGACATTTGCCAAGGTACCAGGTTGTTAATGTAAAACCCTCAGACAACCTTACACTGTCTGGCAGACATTCATATTAATTAGTAACACCGCAGTTGTGATCCACAAATCCAGCTATTAGCACGCAATTCATAACAGCACCCCATTATCTGTAAAAAACGGATCATAAAGGGAAAGAAAAAGTGAGGGATAAAATCAAACACTCTTATGAAATCCCAACAAACTATGAGCCTGGGTCTATCCTGTATATTAGACCGGCAATGGATGCAGCATATTCCCTTTCTCTCAGTTAAATGCTCAGCCACAAATATCCCAACTAGCGGATATGATGATTAATATACAAACCCCCCTGAGGGTGGCAGGTCCCACTAGGTCCCTGATCTCTCATGCCTTCCTCTATAAACCTGTAAGAATTATAACAGAAAGGACTTACCCTCCGGGGTCTTCTGCTGTGGAGCAGTCACAGCAGCTCCAGGTGTGTTAGCTGCATCTAACCACTGACAGGGACCTAAAGAAAAACAGAGTAACCAACCATGGTTTTCTATATTGGGGTAGCATAGATATTAGAAGGTAAGCAAGGACTACCTCGTCGTCTTCCAACTGCTAAAAGCAACCATTCCTCTTACTAAAGAGATTGACCTGGACACAGCATAGTCCCAATCCTTGCTTGCTGGGAAACTACCCATAAAATGATTAAATATCTTCAGACACATCTTCACACATCCACTCAATGAACAAGGCAAAGAATGACTGGGGATTGTGGGAAGTGGGAGGAGACTTAAAGCTTTGCTTGGGTGTTCTTTGAATTCCTACTTGTAATTGAATGGATTTGTGGACTCTCCATGCCATTGGAAAGAAAAGTGTCCCTCTTTGGCTCTTTCAAAATGTTTGGGAGGTATGGACTAGACTCTCCCTTTAAGCTTTCACAAGAAGAAATCCTCTGAAAACAGCCGAATGCTATGAAGAGCCGCCTTTCTCCGTATTTGGAAGCATTGGAAAACTCTGAATAGACACGTCTACAGTTGACTATATCTTAATAAAGATGAAATTACTGTGCTTCAAATGTGGGTTTGCAGGGGTCTATATATTACTGATAACAATAAGGCTGTTTACATTTTAATAAAAATCCTATATTTGTTGTTCTGAAAGTTTGGTGCCCTGTATAGGAGGTCTGCTGCTCTGGGGGCCCTGTAGTCTGGGGTCTGGCCCTGGAAGTTAGGGGGCTAGTCAGGCAGGCAGAAGGTAGGGTGAGAGAGGTAAATAGGTGGTGAGATGATGTATAGAAAGCATGGCATGGGCAGAGATGGGGGCCCTTCCTTAATTTGTGTTAAGAGCCCTTGTTGGTCTCAGTCCACCCATGAATGTGCCTGTTCAATAGGAACAAAACAAAACAAAAAAACATAATTTATGTAAGAACTTACCTGATAAATTCATTTCTTTCATATTAGCAAGAGTCCATGAGCTAGTGACGTATGGGATATACATTCCTACCAGGAGGGTCAAAGTTTCCCAAACCTTAAAATGCCTATAAATACACCCCTCACCACACCCACAATTCAGTTTAACGAATAGCCAAGAAGTGGGGTGATAAAAGAGCAAAAGCATCAAAAAAATAAGGAATTGGAATAATTGTGCTTTATACAAAAAAATAATAACCACCACAAAAAAAGGGTGGGCCTCACGGACTCTTGCTAATATGAAAGAAATTAATTTATCAGGTAAGTTCTTACATAAATGATGTTTTCTTTCATGTAATTAGCAAGAGTCCATGAGCTAGTGACGTATGGGATAGCAGATACCCAAGATGTGCAACTTCCACGCAAGAGTCACTAGAGAGGGAGGGATAAAATAAAGACAGCCAATTCCGCTGAAAAAAATAATCCACAACCCAAATCAAAAGTTTTAATCTTTATAATGAAAAAAACTGAAATTATAAGCAGACGAATCAAACAGAAACAGCTGCCTGAAGTACTTTTCTACCAAAAACTGCTTCAGAAGAAGAAAACACATCAAAATGGTAGAATTTAGTAAAAGTATGCAAAGAAGACCAAGTCACTGCTTTGCAAATCTGATCAACAGAAGCTTCATTTCTAAAAGCCCAGGAAGTAGAAACTGACCTAGTAGAATGAGCCGTAATTCTTTGAGGCGGGGACTTACCCGACTCCACATAAGCATGATGAATCAAAGACTTTAACCAAGACGCCAAAGAAATGGCAGAAGCCTTCTGACCTTTCCTGGAACCAGAAAAGATAACAAATAGACTAGAAGTCTTTCAAAAATCTTTAGTAGCTTCAACATAATATTTCAAAGTTCTAACTACATCCAAAGAATGTAACGATCTTTCCTTAGAATTCTTAGGATTATGACATAATGAAGGGACAACAATTTCTCTACTAACGTTGTTAGAAATCACAACCTTAGGTAAAAATTGAAATGAAGTCCGCAACACCGCCTTATCCTGATGAAAAATCAGAAAAGGAGATTCACAAGAAAGAGCAGATAGCTCAGAAACTCTTCTAGCAGAAGAGATAGCCAAAAGGAACAGTACTTTCCAAGAAAGTATTTTAATGTCCAGAGAATGCATAGGCTCAAATGGAGGAGCCTGTAAAGCTGACAAAACCAAATTAAGACTCCAAGGAGGAGAGATTGGCTTAATGACAGGTTTGATCCGGACCAAAGCCTGTACAAAACAATGAATATCAGGAAGATTAGCAATCTTTCTGTGAAAAAAGAACAGAAAGAGCAGAAATTTGTCCTTTCAAAGAACTTGCAGACAAACCTTTATCCAAACCATCCTGAAGAAATTGTAAAATTCTAGGAATTCTGAAAGAATGCCAGGAGAATTTATGAGAAGAACACCAAGGGATGTAAGTCTTCCAAACTCGATAATAAATCCGAGATACTTCTTTCATAGCTTGAGGACTGTGAGTCCCACCTTGATGATTGACATATGCCACGGTCGTGACATTGTCTGTTTGAAAACAGATAAACGATTCTCTCTTCAGAAGAGGCCAGAACTGAAGAGCTGTGAAAATCACACGGAGTTCCAAAATGTTAATTGGTAATCTCGCCTCCTGAGATTCCCAAACCCCCTGCGCCGTCAGAGATCCCCATACAGCTCCCCAACCTGAAAGACTCGCATCTGTTGAGATCACAGTCCAGGTTGAACGAACAAAAGAGGCCCCTTGAATTAAACAATGGTGATCCATCCACCAAGTTAGAGATGATCTAACATTGGGATTTAAGGATATTATTTGTGATATCCTTGTATAATCCCTGCACCACTGGTTCAGCATACAAAGCTGGAGTGGTCTTGTGTGAAAACGAGCAAAAGGGGATCGCGTCCGAAGCAGCAGTCATGCGACCTAAAATCTCCATGCATAATGCTACTGAAGGGAACAATTGAGACTGAAGGTTTCGACAGGCTGAAACCAATTTCAGACGTCTCTTTCCTGTCAGAGACAAAGTCATGGACACTGAATCTATTTGGAAACCTAAAAAGGTTACTCTTGTCTGAGGAATCAAAGAACTTTTTGGTAAATTGATCCTCCAACCATGTCTTTGAAGAAACAACACAAGTTGATTCGTGTGAGATTCTGCAGAATGTAAAGACTGAGCAAGTACCAATATATCGTCCAAATAAGGAAATACCGCAATACCCTGTTCTCTGATTACAGAGAGAAGGGCACCTAGAACCTTCGAAAAGATCCTTGGCACAGTTGCTAGACCAAATGGAAGAGCAATAAACTGGTAATGCTTGTCTAGAAAAGAGAATCTCAGAAACTGAAAGTGATCTGGATGAATTGGAATATGCAGGTATGCATCCTGTAAGTCTATTGTAGACATATAATGCCCTTGCTGAACAAAAGGCAGAATAGTTCTTATAGTCACCATTTTGAATGTTGGTATCCTTACATAACGATTCAATATTTTTAGATCCAGAACTGGTCTGAAAGAATTCTCTTTCTTTGGCACAATGAATAGATTTGAATAAAACCCCAGACCCTGTTCCAGAACTGGAACTGGCATAATTACCCCAGCTAACTCTAGGTCTGAAACACATTTCAGAAACGCCTGAGCCTTCACTGGATTTACTGGAATGCGTGAGAGAAAAAATCTTCTCACAGGTGGTCTTACCTTGAAATCTATTCTGTACACTTGTGAAACAATGTTCTGAATCCAAAGATTGTGAATCGAATTGATACAAAGATCTTTGAAAAATCGTAACCTGCCCCCTACCAGCTGCGCTGGAATGAGGGCCGCACCTTCATGCGGATTTAGGAGCAGGTTTTGACTTTCTCGAAGGCTTGGATTTATTCCAGACTGGATTAGGTTTCCAACCGGAAACTGTTCCTTTAGGAGAAGGGTCGGGCTTCTGCTCCTTATTTTGACGAAAGGAACGAAAACGATTAACAGCCCTATAATTACCTTTAGATTTTTTGCCCTGGGGCAAAAAGGCTCCCTTTCCTCCAGTAACAGTTGAAATTATAGAATCCAACTGAGAACCAAACAACTTATTACCTTGGAAAGAGAGAGAAAGCAAAGTTGACTTAGAAGTCATATCTACATTCCAAGATTTAAGCCACAAAGCTCTTCTAGCTAAAATAGCTAAAGACATATACCGGACATCAACTCTAATGATATTAAAAATGGCATCACAGACAAAGTTATTAGCATGTTGAAGAAGTTTAACAATGCAATATGAATTATGATCTGTCACTTGTTGCGCTAAAGCCTCCAACCAAAAAGTTGAAGCTGCTGCAACATCAGCCAAAGATATAGCAGGTCTAAGTAAATTACCTGAACATAAATAAGATTTTCTTAAAAAAAGATTCAATTTTCCTATCTAAAGGATCTTTAAACGAAGTGCTATCTGCCGTAGGAATAGCAGTACGTTTAGCAAGAGTAGAGATAGCCCCATCGACTTTAGGGATTTTATCCCAAAACTCTAATCTATCAGATGGCACAGGGTACAATTTTTTAAACCTTGGAGAAGGAGTAAATGAAGTACCCAAACTATCCCATTCCCTAGCAATCACATCTGAGATAGCATCAGGAACTGGAAAAACTTCCGGAATTAACACATGAGGCTTATAAACAGAATTTAAACATTTAGCAGTTTTAGTATCAGGAGGACTGGATTCCTCCATATCTAATGCAATCAAAACTTCTTTTAGTAATGAATGAATAAACTCCATTTTAAATAAATATGAGGATTTATCAGAATCAATATCTGTAGTAGAATCTTCTGAACCAGAAAAAACCTCATCAGAATCAGATAAGTCAGAATGATGACGGTCACCTAAAAATTCATCTGAAATGTGAGAAGTTTTGAAAGACCTTTTACGATTACTGGAAGGAGGAATAACAGACAGAGCCTTCCTAATAGAATTAGAAACAAATTCTTTTACATTAACAGGAACATCAGATGTTTAAGGAACAACAACAGGTAAAGGATTATTACTAATGGAGACACAATCTGCATTGGAAAGTTTGTCATGGCAACTAACACAAACTACAGCTGGAGGAACAATAACCACAAGTTTACAACATATGCACTTAACTTTGGTAGAACCAGCATCAGGCAGCGTCTGTTCATTAGTGGATTTTGATCCAGGGTCGGGATGAGACATCTTGCAATATGTAATAGAAAAAACAACATATAAAGCAAAATTATCAAATTCCTTAAATGACAGTTTCAGGAATGGGAAAGAATGCAAAATAATAAGCTTCTAGCAACCAGTTAAAAAGACGCCCACATTTTTTTGGTGCAAAAAAATGTCTGAATACGAATGTGTAACAGAATACAACCTCCGGTGTAAATTACCGCGCCGGAAGTGACAAAAAAATTTTAGCGCCAAAAAAAGAATGCGCAAAAAAATTACTAAATAAAAATAAACATTTCCCGCCCCCGCGAGTCTAACAGCACGCAGGAAAAAAGGCCAAATGAAAATTTTTCAAGGTAAGAAAAAATAATTGAATGCATTATCCCAATAATGAAACTGACAGTCTGAAAATAAGGAATACCGATTATCCTGAATCAAGGCAAATATAAGTTTATAGACATATATTTAGAACTTTACATATAAAGTGCCCAACCATAGCTTAAAGTGTCACAAAAAATAAGACTTACTTACCCCAGGACACTCATCTACATATAGCAGATAGCCAAACCAGTACTGAAACGAGAATCAGTAGAGGTAATGGTATATAAGAGTATATCGTCGATCTGAAAAGGGAGGTAGGAGAAGAAATCTCTACGACCGATAACAGAGAGCCTATGAAATAGATCCCCTAGAGGTAGACCATTGTTCTCAAATAGGCAATACTCTCTTCACATCCCTCTGACATTCGCTGCACTCTGAGAGGAAAACCGGGCTTCAACCTGTTGCGAAGCGCATATCAACGTAGAATCTAAGCACAAACTTACTTCACCACCTCCACGGGAGGCAAAGTTTGTAAAACTGAATTGTGGGTGTGGTGAGGGGTGTATTTATAGGCATTTTAAGGTTTGGGAAAATTTGCCCCTCCTGGTAGGAATGTATATCCCATACGTCACTAGCTCATGGACTCTTGCTAATTACATGAAAGAAAAGTGGGTCATTACATCTAAGATTTGTGGGTTTTGCTCAGGAACGGTAATACAAAGCACTACCCATGTTTCAGAAAGAGAAAAAAAAATGGTGAGGAAACTGGCAATTCTATATTTGACATGGATTCTATATCTGACATGGATTGCCCAGGATCCAATAGAAATACATCCTGATGTTACCTTATCAACCTCTGATTTGATCACTCTGATCAACCAACTTGAAACTAGTAAGGAACTTTTGACAGCAGGGATACAAATATTGTGACTAACAAATCTCACTTGCCATTCAATTCAAAGCAACAAAGATCTAAATATCAAAGACTATAGAAATTTTCATCAATACTTTTACTCTTCATGTTAAAATAAGTTATTGCATTTGGTTATTTGGTTTGATCTTACATATTGAGGAGAGAAGGATATAGGATGTTTATGCCAAGTCAGAAGTAATCAGAGAGCAACACAGGCTCAGAATTTGCTGTAATGTTTCTATTAAAAAGGGACAGTCTAGCCAAAATTAAACTCACGATTCAGATTGGGCATGCAATTTTAAACAACTTTCCAATTTACTTAATCATCAATTTAGCTTTGTTCTCTGGGTATTCTTTGAAAGCTAAACCTAGGTAGGCTCATATGCTAATTTATTAGCCCTTGAAGGCCACCTTTTATCTGAATTAATTAATTGACAGTTTTACACAACTAGAGGGTGTTAGTTCATGTGTGCTACATAGATAACATTGTGCTCACACATGTGAAGTTACCTAGGAGTCAGCACTGATTGGCTAAAATGCAAGTCTGTCAAAAGAATAGAAACAAGGGGACAGTCTGCAGAGGCTTAGATACAAGTTAATCACAGAGGTAAATTATTATAACTGTGTTGGTTATGCAAAACTGGGGAATAAAGGGATTATCTGTCTTTTTAAACGGGATAGTAAACACCAAAAATGTTATTGCGTAAGAAGATAGATAATCCCTTTATTTACCATCCATTCCCCTGTTTTGCATAATCAACACTGTTATAGAAATATACTTTGTACCTATGTGATTACCTTGTACCTAAGCTTCTGCTGACTGCACCCTTATCTCAGTTCTTTTGACAGACTTCAGTGTCGACTCTAGGAACAATATAGGAGGAGGGGCACATAAGATACAACAGTCAAAACTGAGGGGGGCACTAATAATTTTCACCACTAAATCATACCACTGAAAATAAACTGAAAAAAAATATATAAAAAAAATATATATATATATAAAATTCAAAAATACCAGAGTAATGTGGTCTGCAATGATACCTTTTTATTGTACTAACCAAATACTTAAAAAAGACAAGCTGTCGAGAGTTTTCCTTTCTCCCTCAGGTATTGTTTCAGTCCTGAGAAAGAGAGGAACACTCTCAAAAGCTTTTCTTTATAGTTTAAAGCAATTTCAGCAAACACCAGGGCTCTGTAAATAACCCCCTATGTTAAATATATCACTAATGAAGACCAATGAACAGACCCATGTGTGTGTGTAACTATCTAATACTAAGTATCACGTACCAATTTTACACAACCGGCCACTTCCTAATTCAAAATGAAAATTAGGCACAAGCACACAAATAGGCACACTCAAAGACGCACACCCAAAGACACACATTTACAGACAGGCACATTCTGAGACACAAACAGGCACACTCAAACAAATACACACTCAGGTACACTCAGGCACACTCAAAAACACACTCAGACAGCCAACCTTAGATTTAAATTCAACTTTATTGTCACTGAACAGTGTCAAGACAATGAAACATAGTTGGCCTCTCAATAAAATAGAAGATGTAACTCAGTGTAAACTCTAGTAGTCTTACATAATGCCATAATAATACATCTAATTCCTAAAAAAAAAAAATCATTAAAGGGACACTGTACCCAAAAATTTTCTTTCGTCATTCAGATTGAGCATAAAATTTTAAGCAATTTTCTAATTTACTCCTATTATCACATTTTCTTCATTCTCTTGGTATCTTTATTTGAAATTCAAAAATGTAAGTTTAGATGCCGGCCCATTTTTGGTGAACAACCTGGGTTGTCCTTGATGATTGGTGGATAAATTCATCCACCAATAAAAAAGTGCTGTCCAGAGTACTGAAACCAAAAAAAAAGCTTAGATGCCTTCTTTTTCAAATAATGATAGCAAGAGAACGAAGAAAAATTGATAATAGGAGTAAATTAGAAAGTTGCTTAAAATTGCATGCTCTTTCTGAATTACAAAAGAAAAAACTTGGGTACAGTGTCCCTTTAATAGAGCAAGATTTATTAAAAACTACTTTGACAGCCTAATAATACACACAGACATTACACAATAGTGCCACCAATACTATACAACACAACTATATAGCCTATGGCCTCCAATCCAAACTAAAACATCTATCCAATTATACATCATGTGCAAATAAAATGCATCAAACTACACAGTTACCACAATCTGGTGCAAATAAGGTGCTTATTCTCCGCAATATACATTTATCATGTGAAAATAAAGTGCATACCATGATTAAACCAAACACATCCACCATACGCACAGTATACAAGCTGCAGACACACTGACCATTAACGTAAAGTGCAAATTGTTAATACATAGGCCATGTGCACCAAGTGTGCTTTTTATCAAGTGTTATTTAGCACACAGCACAAAATAAAACTCAGTGTGGAGGATCTCTCAATGATTATATAGTCTGGAATCCATATTGCAATTTCAAGTATCCATATTCACCCTTAGTTAGATATTCAGACAGTTACCTATGAACTAGGCATGCACCAATACAATTGAAAAAAAATTTTTTTAGGTACTTGCCGATACCAATACTTTTTTTTTGTAATGTCATGTGACAGAGAAGGGAGGGAACTTAGCAAGCCAATGTATTTCAACATTGGCTTACTATTCAGATCAGGTAGTTATTATGGCATGTTGTCATTCTCACTACCTGATCTGTGGCTATTACTTTTACAACCAGCAACTGTCCAGTGACAGCTGATCCCAGCATGCACTGGGATCAGCTGTCACTCAGGGATTCTGATGGCTGAGACTGGATAGGATCTGTGTTCAGCTAGCTCCCAGAAGTGCATTGCAGCTACTTCAACAAAGAAAACCAAGGAAATTAAGCTAATTTGATGACAGGAGTACACTGGAAATTGTATGCTCTGTCAGTATAATGAAAAGAAAAAAAAAGACTTTAAATCCCTTTTTAAAGCTGTATATAAAAACTAATCCCTTGAACAAAAAACTGTGCTAAGATAGAGAATAAATATGTAAGTCTATTGCTATATATGGATGCTATAAAAATGCTAAGGGTTACTCCAATACATTTATTTTTAATTGCAACAAAGGAACATGCTTGTTTTTCTATTAGTCCATTGATTCAGATCTAATATTTCTGTATCTTAGCATTGCAGTAAATAATGGTATATTTTATTTTAATAAAAAATGTAAACAATTACTTATCTCTCAAGCATATGACTCATTAATTATATAATATATTTATAATAATAAATAAAGTACTATAACTATATACTGCAACATTTATTTATTTTTGGAATCTAAAGTTTAAACAAGTGAATACAAACGTGCCTAACACACAATATACTCCTTTACACAAAACACACAATATTAATAATAATAATAATAATAATAATAATATACACAAAACACACAATAAAACACACAATATTAATAATAATAATAATAATAATATACACAAAACACACAATATACTCCTATACACAAATGATATAATGGCACTACTTAAAGCTATAGGATTGATATATTGTAGCCCACACCTCAGACACACACAATCAGATAAACTATAAAGCCAGACAAAAAGCACACATCTGTGAATGAGAGGTACAACTGTGTAATACACAGACATCCTCCTGGCTCTCTCCTGAAGAAGAAAACAGTGGAAATAAATAATGTGTGAAGCAGAAGCACTGTTTACTGAACACTGCAGTGACTGGTGACACTGCTGGCTGTAAGAGAGGCTGTTATTTCCTACTTTTAGCAACACCCCCTCCCCAACCAAGGGTCACAAACTTTTACTTGCTAAGGAGAGAACAGGGGGAGTCAAAATAGCAACACATGAACACTAGTGTTCCCCACTGAAAAGCTAGGGCGTATCACATGGAGCAGTCCTGCACATAACTTTTGTAGAGGCTTGTAATTATACTGCTAGCATACTCTGTGCTGCAGCTCCAATGTTAGAGTCTCCACTCCTGCTTAGAATAAATTTGATGCGCACAAGGAAGCTGGAAGTCAGGAGCAGCTGATGTCCAATCCAGCTCCTGATAGTTCTTAATTCCTGCCTTAAATATATAGCACACTTTAAGCAGCTTTTCTCAGCCCTGGAAGGCTAAAATACTACGTTTTCTCTGTGGGGTGGGGGCGTGCAGTATTGCAACTCCTGTATGCTCTAAGTTGTCAGGGCACACAGGCAGATGAAGGAGATCTCTGCGGAGAGGCACACTGGGGGCAAGGAATAACCTAGTGGGCGCAATTGCCCACCTTTGCCCCCCCCTGTAGTGACGCCTATGACAGACTTGCATTTCAGGTGATTAGTGCGGACTCTTAAATAACTTCACGTGCATGAGCACAATGCTATTTATGTGAAAATGTGACCGCCCTCTAGCTGTGAAAAACTGTCAAATGCATTCATATAAAAAGGCGGCCTTCAAGGGCTTAGAAATTAGCATATAAGCATACCTAAGTTTAGCTTTCAACTAAGAATACCAAGAGAACAAAGCAAATTTGATGATAAAAGTAAATTGGAAAGTTGTTTAAAATTACATACACTATATAAATCATGAAACTTTAGTTTGGACTTTACTATCCCTTCCTATTCTGCTGTAGACTATCCCTTTAAAGGGACACTGTACCCAAAAATTTTCTTTCGTGATTCAGATAGAGCATGCAATTTTAAGCAACTTTCTACTTTACTCCTATTATCAAATGTTCTTTATTCTCTTGGTATCTTTATTTGAAATGCAAGAATGTAAGTTTAGATGCCGGCCCATTTTTGGTGAACAACCTAGGTTGTCCTTGCTGATTGGTGGATAAATTCATCCACCAATCAAAACTGCTGTCCGGAGTGCTGAACCAAGAAAAAAGCTTAGATGCCTTCTTTTTCATATAAAGATAGCAAGAGAACGAAGAAAAATTGATAATAGGAGTAAATTAGAAAGTTGCTTAAAATTGCATGCTCTAACTGAATCATGAAAGAAAATTTTTGGGTACAGTGTCCCTTTAAGGCTTCAGAGAATCCTTCTAAATACCAAATCACACTGGGAATTTATACACAGATTACAAATCCTGTCAATAAGAGTAGTAAGTGCATTCTCAACTGTCTCTGAAATAGAAAACATCAGAGCTAACAGCTAAATTATGTTATCTAATTGGCATGTTTTAGTAATTTCTGTTAAAACAGTTACAAAAATTATCGGCTAGATTACGAGTTTTACGTTAGGCTTAAAAAGCATGCTACTTTTTAACGCCCGCTGGTATTACAAGTCTTGCTGGTACAGGTGTACCACTGACTTTTTTGGCCAGACTCGGAAATACCGCAAATCCACTTACGTCAATTGCGTATCCTATTTTTTCAATGGGACTTGCATAGCGCCGGTATTACGAGTCTGACAAAAAGTGAACGGCAGACCCTCTCCTGTCAAGACTGGTACAGCATTTAAAAGTCAGTAGTTAAGAGTTTTACACTACAACGCCGTAGCATAAAACTCTTAACTAAAGTGCTAAAAAGTACACTAACACCCATAAACTACACATTAACCCCTAAACCGAGGCTCCCCCACATCGCAAACACTTAAAAAAAAAAAATTAACCCCTCATCTGCCGCTCCGGTCATTGCCGCCACTATAATAAATATATTAACCCCTAAACCACCGCACTCCTGCCTCGCAAACACTAGTTAAATTTTATTAACCTCTAATCTGCCGTCCCTAACATCGCCGACACCTACCTACATTTATTAACCCCTAATCTGCCGCCCCCAACGTCGCTGCCACTATATTAAAGTTATTAACCCCTAAATCTAAGTCTAACCCTAACCCCCCTAACTTAAATATAATTTAAATAAATATAAATAAAATAACTATCATTAACTAAATTATTCCTATTTAAATTAAATACCTATAAAATAAACCCTAAGCTAGCTACAATATAACTAATAGTTACATTGTAGCTATCTTAGGGTTTATTTTTATTTTACAGGCAAGTTTGTATTTATTTTAACTAGGTAGAATAGTTATTAAATAGTTATTAACTATTTAATAACTACATAGCTAAAATAAATACGAAATTTACCTGTAAAATAAAACCTAACCTAAATTACAATTAAACCTAACACTACCAGTATAATTAAATTAACTCCCTAAATTAAATAAAATTATCTAAAGTACAAAAAAAAACACACTAAAATTACAGAAAATAATAAACAAATTACAAGATTTTTAAACTAATTACACCTAACCTAATCCCCCTAACAAAATAAAAAAGCCCTACCCTACACTAAATTACAAATAGCCCTTAAAAGGGCCTTTTGCGGGGCATTGCCCCAAAGTAATCAGCTCTTTTACCTGTAAAAAAAATTACAGATCCCCCCCCAACATTAAAACCCACCACCCACACAACCAACTCTACTCTAAAAAAACTCATCCAATACCCCCTTAAAAAAACCTACCGGGGGACGTCTTCATCCAACCGGGCAGAAGTGGTCCTCCAGATGGGCAGAAGTGGTCCTCCAGACGGGCAGAAGTCTTCATCCAGACGGCATCTTTTATCTTCATCCTTCTGGCACGGAGAGTGTCCATCTTGTAATGAATATTACCTTTATCTATAAAAGTATATTAAGTGAAATGGTGCAATTTTTAATGACACTTTTTCCTATAACTTATGAAAGGTAATAAACAAATCTGAATCCTTTTAATTGCTATCAGTCTATTAATTATACCGACACCAGATGAATAACAAAAATTAGCTTTATTAAAGCATTTTGTTAAAATTAATTAGCATTTAATAGAAACTTAAGCAATCAAAATATTACAGAGATATAAACTACAGTTCTATAATAATCACTAACGCGATAACATAACTCCAAATATCAAGGAAAACAGAATAATGCATAGATAAAACTATAAAGATGATTAAATTATATTTTCAAAACACAAAAATTGGCAAGATGATAGGAACCAAATATTTCATTATAAACCCTCTAAGGTAATTGCAGAGAATCAGGTAAATTAATAATTATGACAAACTGTCAGATAATAATTTATCATAATTCCTGTTTCACCCAATGTTATTGTCGACAAATAAGACCAGGTGGTAGGAATTTTTATAAGGAAAACACAAAGCTATAAAACAATTAATTAATTTACCTGATTAAATAGACAAAGGTATTTTACATAAATGTAAAGTGTAAATCTTAATGATATTAACATTTAAAGTGACTTTATCTCATACATCACCAAAGTAAATAAATTCCCCCTTTGCAGACAGGAATCAAATTGTCAGGTCGTAGGTCTGTCCGAATAGGCTAAACTAGCCTCAGCAATTATAATCCAATAATCTCAGACCTCTGTAGTTGATTAGCAAATTACCAACTCCATAAATTATGTGACCAGTTCCAAAAACCCAGGAAAACGACCCCCTCCCATTGGGCTAGACCCTATATATTTCCATTCTCTCATCTAGGAGGAGTCATTAATTATAATATTTTAATCATTAATTAACATAAAATTAATTAGATGAAATAGTATTGTTCTAACAGTAGATGGTTCTCGCATATAGGGTAAAAATATTAGAAAAATACTAAAATTAGCAAACTCCTAGGACGCGACATACCTCTAGATCCAGTAGTTTTACTCTTCCATGATATTCCCAAAATGCAATCTAAGGCCCACACTAGGCTTCTACACATTGCATTGAATAGTGCTAAGCAAGTCATTCCTCGGAAATGGAAACAGGAGATTACTCCTACGACTGACGAGTGGCTTGCTCAGCTTTTGCTAAATATATGACTAGAGAGGTTTCATTACTTCTCCCTTAACCAAATGTATTTCTATTGCGAGATTCTCTTCCTATGGGAATCCAGACCCCGCAGCTAATTACCAGGAGGACGCAATATAACCCAACACCCTTGATAGGGGTAAGCCCATACTGTAATTTTAATATCCCTCAGCAACACGTGTATTTGACCTCTTCTCTTCTTTTTCTTTCCTCTTCCTTTCCTTCGTTTGTCTATGCTTCTTTTTCTTTATGTCCTGCTAAACACTTGCAAAATTCATATTGACTATTCTCTATGTAACCAATATTGATAATTGTTGTTTGATGGCCTTTCTAGTCCATTTCTTATTGTATTATTTTGTTTAACCCACAACAAATGTAAGAACTGAAACACAGGGATTTCGATGATTGCCAACAGACTTATGTTGTGAGTGTTTTATTCTCTGCTTGTAAATGTTTGAAGTTATTTCAATAAAGCTTTTTCAAAACTCAAAAAAAAAAAAAAAAAATTAGAAAAATACTTATTATATTTATGTTTACCCCAACATTCCTAGACTACAATCAAGGTTATAAACTGCACTTATTTACAGAAATAAGCGACTAGCTGGGGCCTAAGCATGTAAACTACCTTGAATAATGGAAAACAAATTGATATGAAACTTCTCAGTCAGCAAGACTGAGGAAAACAAAATTCAATGTAATAATAGCTGAGCCCTGGTTAAGTTTAAAACAAAAAAACAACATGGAGTCTGTTTTGTCATGAAAAATTCATGACAATCTTTAAGACATCCGACGCGGAGCATCCTCTTCATCCGGAGTCTTCTTACTAAATGTCGGTACCTTTAAGTGATGTCATCCAAGATGGCGTCCCATCAATTCCGATTGGCTGATAGAATTCTATCAGCCAATCGGAATTAAGGTAGAAAAAAAATCAGCCAATAGGATTGAGCTCACATTCTATTGGCTGATTGGAACAGCCAATAGAATGCCAGCTCAATCCTATTGGCTGATAGCATCAGCCAATAGGATTTTTTTAACTTAATTCCGATTGGCTGATAGAATTCTATCAGCCAAACGGAATTGAAGGGATGCCATCTTGGATGACGTCACTTAAAGGGACACTGAACCCAAATTTTTTCTTTCGTGATTCAGATAGAGCATGCAATTTTAGGAAACTTTCTAATTTACTCCTATTATCAACTTTTCTTTGTTCTCTTGCTATCTTTATTTTAAAAAGAAGGCATCTACTTTTTTTTTTTTGTTTATACTCTGGACAGCACTTTTTTATTGGTGGATTAATTTATCCACCAATCAGCAAGGACAACCCAGGTAGTTAACTAAAAATGGGCCGGCATCTAAACTTACATTCTTGCATTTCAAATAAAGATACCAAGAGAATGAAGAACATTTGATAATAGGAGTAAATTAGAAAGTTGCTTAAAATGTCATGCTCTATCTGAATCACAAAAGAAATAATTTGGGTTCAGTGTCCCTTTAAAGGTACCATCCTTTACATCCGTCATCATCAGTCTTCTTACTAAATAGTAAGAAGACTGATGATGACGGATGAAAAGGATGCTCCGCGTCAGATGTCTTGAAGATGGACCCGCTCCGCGCCGGATGGATGATGATAGAAGATGCCGTCTGGATGAACACTTCTGCCCGTCTGGAGGACCACTTCTGCCCGGTTGGATGAAGACGTCTCCCAGTAGGGTGATCTGCAGGGGGTTAGTGTTAGGTTTTTTTAAGGGGGGATTGGGTGGGTTTTAAAGTAGGGTTGGTTGTGTGGGTGGTGGGTTTTAATGTTGAGGGGGGATTTGTATTTTTTTTTTACAGGTAAAAGAGCTGATTACTTTGGGGCAATGCCCCACAAAAGGCCCTTTTAAGGGCTATTTGTAATTTAGTGTAGGGTAGGGCTTTTTTTTATTTTGGGGGAGCTTTTTTATTTTGTTAGGGGATTAGATTAGGAGTAATTAGTTTAAAAATCTTGTAATTTTTTTTATTATTTTCTGTAATTTAGTGTTTGTTTTTTTTGCACTTTAGATAATTTTAATTTAATTTAGTTAATTTATTTAATTATAGTGTAGTCTTAGGTGTAATTGTAACTTAGGTTAGGTTTTATTTTACAGGTACTTTTGTCTTTATTTTAGCTAGGTAGTTATTAAATAGTTAATAACTATTGTACCTAGTTAAAATAAATACAAACTTGCCTGTAAAATAAAAATAAACCCTAAACTAGCTACAATGTAACTATTAGTTATATTGTAGCTAGTTTAGGGTTTATTTTATAGGTAAGTATTTAGTTTTAAATAGGAATAATTAAGTTAATAATAGTAATTTTATTTAGATTTATTTAGATTATATTTAAATTAGGGGGTGTTAGGGTTAGACTTAGATTTAGGGGCTAATAACTTTAATATAGTGGCGTCGACGTTGGGGGCGGCAGATTAGGGGTTAAGAAGCGTATGTAGTTTGCGGTGACATTGGGGGCGGCAGATTAGGGGTTAATCAATATAATGTAGGTGTCGGCGATGTCGGGGGCAGCAGATTAGGGATTCATAAGTATAATGTAGGTGGCGGCGATGTCCGGAGCAGCAGATTAGGGGTTAATAATATAAAGTAGGTGTTGGCGATGTCGGAGGCGGCAGATTAGGGGTTAATAAGTGTAAGATTAGGGGTGTTTAGACTCTGGGTTCATGTTAGGGTGTTAGGTGTAGACATAACTTTTGTTTCCCCATAGGAATCAATGGGGCTGCGTTAGGAGCTTTACGCTGCTTTTTTGCAGGTGTTAGGGTTTTTTTTCAGCCGGCTCTCCCCCATTGATTCCTATGGAGAAATCGTGCACAAGAACGTTTTACCAGCTCACCGCTAACGTAAGCAGCGCTGGTATGGAGGCGAGATGTGGAGCAAAATTTTGCTCTATGATCACTTTTTTTGCAGTGAAAAACACATAATACCAGTGCTGTCTGTAAGTGAGCGGTGAGCATAAACTACTCATTAGCACTGCACAGCCTCTAACGCAAAACTCGTAATCTAGCAGTATCTGTCTTGAATGTGATTTGAGCCTCCAAACTAACACAGCAGTGAGGTTATAGGTACAACCTCACTTCTGCGCTATCTGGATGCTTCATAGACACTTGAATAGGCTTAAAGGGACATTAAAGTGAAAGTAAACTTTGATGAATGAAAGCCTTTTTTTTTTTTAAATACTAATAAAAACAAGGACACATTCAGGGCCGCCACCAGAAATTTTGGGGCCCCTGGCTTAACCATTGATCAGCCCCCCCCCCCCTCCCTCCTTTGACATGTGCAATTTTTGACCAAGGGACTAAAACTTATATGCACTTTATTCTTAAGTGTCTATTTAAACTTGGAAATGTTGTAAAGGTAGTAACATACACTGAAACACACACACACTCACACACACACATAAGGATTCACATATAGACACTCTAGCAAACACGCAAAGAAACTCAGACACAGACACCCAAACAGACACTTAGCACTTGTTTACATTGACCTGACAAGTAATGAGGTAAACTACAGTTTTGTAAAAAAAGGAGATTTAGAAAACAAAATGGAGTTCTGATTATCTTTTTGTAAAGGAAGATGCCAACTAAATGATGACAACAGCATGCAGTGGCTGAAAGGAAGGGCCCTGAACTGCCTAAACAATAATTTAAAGGTTAAATGATAGATTGGTGACTTCCGGAAAGGTCTCATTAGCCTCAAAGTCTGTAGAAAGATGTGAATAATAAGTAGTAAGGTCAAAATGTCCTAAAAAGGAATAGACAATGGACACACACACACACAAACACAAACTTGCACATACACCCAAGGAAACACAAACAAACAGAGACAGCCTCAGAAAACACACAAAGACATACACTCACACAGAGACACCCACAGAAAACACATAAAGACATACATACACACCCTCACTGAGACATCCACAGAAAACACACAAAGACATACACACACCCTCACAGAGACACCCACAGAAAATACACACCCTCACATTGACATCCACAGAAAACACAGACATACATACACACTCACAGAGACATCCACAGAAAACACAGACATACACACCCACCCTCACAGAGGTATCCAGAGAAAATACACAAAGACAAACACATGCCCACCCTCACAGAGACACCCATAGGAAAAGCTCAAAGACATATGCACACACCCTCACAGAAACACCCACAGAAAATACACACCCTCACATTGACATCCACAGAAAACACAGACATACATACACACTCACAAAGACATCCACAGAAAACACAGACATACACACCCACCCTCACAGAGGTATCCAGAGAAAATACACAAAGACAAACACATGCCCACCCTCACAGAGACACCCATAGGAAAAGTTCAAAGACATACACACCCACCCTCACAGAGATACCAACAAAAAAAAATACATACACACTTATAGAGACACAAACCAAAGCACAAAGACATAAACACAGATACCCACAGAAACACTCACATGAGGAAACATATATGCACCTTGCATCCCCTAAATCAACAGTGTGTGACATGCATGATAAAAAAAATGCAGAAATTAAGAGATCACTTTTTAAAGAATCATATTTGTAAATGTGCAAACAAAAATAATTCTGTGAATTCAAAATTGTACATTAATGATCTGGGTAGATGGCTAGATGAAGAAAAGTACTTTTAAAAGGTTGACATACGTTTGTTTGATATTTTCCCCATTTTTCCCCAACCAAGAGCACCACTTCAAATATAGTGTACAAATGTTCCCATCTGTCAGCGGTACTTGTGGATTTTGAAAATGCTGTACTCTATATGGTCCTTGGTGGAACCATAAGCTGTGGTACTCATACCATTAGATCTGGTTAAATGCAGAATTTAAGCTTGTTGGTATGCATTTCAAAATTAAGTCAGCTGTAGAGTAAACTGAACAGTTTTAAGTTAACCTGTCTCATTTCAAACACTGAGCGATCTTAGTCTGAGAGTATAACATGCTATGCAGATGTAAAAATCTAAGATAAAATGCCTCCTTGTATCTGGAAAGTCCTTGCATAAAGGGGCAGTAAACTGGAATGTAATATATATCATTTGTGTATTGAGGGGGAGAATTTCTGCATGGTTTTAAATATAGAATTTCTACAGCATTGTCAAATAATCATAAATACACTGCTGCTAAAACAAATGTGTTTTTATGAACCCCTGGCCCCACCATACAACTACTACCACACTAAAGTTACAATCTTAAATTGCACAAAGAAATAAAAAACATTTGCTAAGTATATATCTCAAAAAAAGAAATACAAGGTTGTAATCCACCAGCAATCTGACGTCAAGCAACCCTAGGAAGCACTGTTAGTAAAGGAAATTTTAGCGGCTGGATTAACCTAAAAAAAAATACGAAATCACCCTCCCTGATTCCTTCTTTTAAAAATCTAAAAACAAGATGACAAGTACAAATCCTGTGCTAGCTGAATAAGAATCAACACACTCTAAGTATAAAAACTAAATATTACAAACAGTATGTCCCTGCTACAATAACCAAAGATATGAAAGATGAGAGTAACAAAGATACAAAATTGTTCAAATGTTACTTGAATTCACAATGAAAGTTCAACAAAAATACTCACAAGAAATAACCTCAATCCTATGGGGAGAGGAAGTAGGTTTGCCACCCAGCCGTATTTTACGGGCACAGCCTTTAAATCGGCAATTAGGAGCCGGTATAAGTAAAATACCGGAAATGCAAAAGCCGTACACCTTCCCTTTCGGTGTAGCGCAGGCCACACGTTAGGCCAGGAGAAACCAGAGGTATGTAGAAATGTATTTTTTTCTAAAAACTGAGTCTCCAAGATGACATGCACCGTCACACTAAGCCAGAAGAAGCTCCTCAACTTTAGAAGTGAAAGGCTCGTGGAAGTAGCCCTTCAGTGAGGGTTTTCAGTGGGTACCGGGTTCCTTCCCCTAGATGGTTTGTCATTCACGTCAGTGTATCCTGTGTGATTTCGTTTAGCAGTTTGTGTTAATCAGCTGTCTGATCTCCCTGCTCATAACCGCTTTTATTATGGTGTAGCCCCACTTACATCATCTACTAACTATAGTTTATCTATTCTTTAACCATTTGTTTATTCTTTAATCTTCTTAATGACCCTATAGTGACACTCTTATATTTCTTACACCTGCACCGAAGAGCCTGAAGCACAATCTCGTAGAGGCATGCAACATTGAGTGAATCTGCATCTTTTTTTGGCTCCATCCTTTTTGGCTCCACCCTCACCCATGGCCGGTATTGTTTTGAGGAAAAAGGTGGCAACCCTAAAAGAAAGTGAGTTTCCACATCAGCTGTCTTCACTGTTCTGGGCCAGTAGTGTCACTTACTACTAAAGTGTGTAGTTAAAGGGGAAATAGTTCCCTTTCCAGTTAAATACCTGAAGATCTACTTTATTGATTAACCCTAATTTAGAATGCAACACTAGCAGATCTGAGTCCTGGCAGATGCAGTACAATCTAACACATGTATGTGCTTCAGCATGTAATCAATGCCTATTTCCTGTGCCATTGTGACTGAATCTGCCAGTGTGTGTGTTAATCCTTATTCAGCTAGCGCATGATTTGTACTTGTCATCCTGTTTTTAGAGATATGTCTTCTTTTAACCCCTTAGGAAAGACATAGCAACTTGGTAAGTTTTGGAGAAAGTTGCTTTACTAGACCCAAGCATACGTAGACAAAGACCACAAAAGGTTTAAAAGTGACAGCTTCTTATTGATAGAGAAAATCTAGGATGCTCATATGCTAATTTCTTACACTTTCAAGGCTGCCTCTAATCTGAATGCATTTTGGCAGTTTTTCGCCCCTAGAGGGCATTAGATCATGTGTGTCATGGAGATAACATTGAGTTCACGCACGTGAAGTTACCTAGGAGTAAGCACTGATTAGCTAAAATGCAAGTCTGTCAAAAGAACTGATATAAGGGGGCAGTCTGCAGAGGCTTAGATACAAGGTAATACCAGGAGGTAAAAACATAAATTATGCTTACCAGATAATTTAATTTCCTTATGTATTAGGAGAGTCCACAGCTTCATTTCTGACTGTTAGGAAATACTGAACTTGGCTACCAGGAGGAGGCAAAGACACGACAGCCAAAGGCTTAAATACCTCTCCCACTTCCCCCATCCACCAGTCATTCTGCCGAGGGAAGGAGCCATGGACTCTCCTTATACAGAAGGAAATGAAATTATCTGGTAAGCATAATATAGGTTTTCCTTTTTAAAATAAGGAGAGTCCACGGCTTTATTCCTTATTGTTGGGAAACTTATACCCAAGCTCTAAAAGGACACTGAATGATAATGGGAGGGACAAAAAGAAAGGCAGGCCCTAATCTGAGGGCACCACAACCTGTAAAACCTCTCTCCCGAAGGCTGCTTCAGCTGAAGACAAGACATCAAACTTGTAAAATTTAGAAAAAATGTGTAAGGAGGACCAGGTAGCCGCCTTACAAATCTGATCCATAGAGGCCTCGTTCTTAAAGGCCCAAAAGGAAGCCACTGCTCTAGTAGAATGAACCACGTCCAAATAATGAAGTAAACGTTCCTTCGAAGGAGGAGGATTAGGACACAAAGAAGGGACCACAATATCCTGATTGATGTTGCAGTTAGACACAAATTTAGGGAGAAACCCTAACTTAGTACGTAGGACAGCCTTATTTGAATGGAACACCAGATAATGAGGCTCCCATTGCAAGGCAGCAAGTTCAGATACTCTGCGCCGAAGCAATAGTCCATAGAAAAATAACTTTCCAGGACAACAACAACAACTTAATGTCAATTTCATGCATAGGCTCAAACGGAGCCCATTGCAAAACTTTAAGAACCAAATTCAGACTCCAAGGGGGAGCCGAAGATCTGAACACAGGTCTGATCCTAATCAGAACCTTAACAAAAGACTGAACATCTGGAAGCTCAGAGAGCCTCTTGTGCAGTAAAACAGACAAGGCCGAAATCTGTCCCCTCAGGGAAATGGCGGAAAGACCCTTCTCCAGACCATCCTGGAGAAACAATAGAATCATGGCAACCTTTAACTTTATTCCAATGAAATATACTCTCCAGAATAAGTAGGTTCTCCACACACCTTATAATAGATGCGACGAGTAACTGGCTTACGAGCTTGAATGAGAGTATCAATAGCTCTCTCAGAAAACCCTCTCTTTGGCACATACTAAGCGTTCAAGCCCCTTGCAGTCAGCCTCAGAGAATCTAAATTTTGATATACAAAAGGACCCTGTTCCAGCAGATCCATGTGACAAGGTAACTTCCATGGAGGAGAAGATGACATCCTCACTAGATCCACGAACCACGTCCTTCGCGGCTACAATGGAGCAATCAGTATTACTGACACCTGCTTGATGCGGGCCACTACCCGAAGAAGGAGTGATAGCGGCGGAAAAAGGTAGATTAGACTAAACCTCCACCCGGAATGTGGATCACTGACACCAAACAGCCGTGGGCCTCCGTCCACACCAAGAATCCAAGATACTTCCCTCATCGCTAGGGAGCTTCTCGTTCCCCCCTAATGGTTGATGTAAGCCAACGAGCTTATATTGTCTGATTGGAATCTGATAAACCGGGACGAATCCAGAAGAGGCCAAGCCTTCAGAGCATTGTAAATAGCTCAAAGTTCCAGAATGTTGATCGGGAGGGAGCGTTCCTCATGAGACCACAGGCCCTGTGCCTTCTTGGCACCCCAAACAGCTCCCCATCCTGAGAGACTTGCGTCCGTAGTCACAATCTCCCAGGATGGTCATAGAAAGGAAGTCCCTTGGGACAGATGATCTGGACAGAGCCACCAAGAAAGCAATTCTCTTGACCGGCTGTCCAGGGAAATCTGTTGAGGCAGATCCAAAATGATCGCCGTTCCACTGTCTCAGCATGCACAGCTTTAATGGTCTGAGACGGAAACTGGCAAAGGGAATTATGTCCATGCTGGACACCATGAGACCAATAACCTCCATATACTGAGCCACAGATGGCCTTAAGGAGGTCCGGAGGGCCAGGCATGCCAAAGCTAGCTTGCAACGTCTTTGTTTGGTTAGAAATATCCTCATGGATATTGAGTCTATTATAGTACCCAGGAATTCTACCCTGGTGCATGGAATAAGAGAACTCTTCTCTAAGTTTATCTTCCATCCATGTGATCAAAGAAGTGAGAGAAGAGATACCGAATGGTCCTCCGCTAGACAAAAAGATGGTGCCTGAACCAGAACGTTGTCCAAGTAGGGAGCTACTGCTATACCCTGGATTTTGGCAATGGCCAGGAGAGCCCCTAGAACCTTTGTGAAGATTTGTGGAGTAGTAGCTAGACCAAACAGAAGTGCAATGAAGTGGAAGTGCTGATACAGGAACGCAAACTTAGGAACTGGAAGTGGTCCCTGTGGATTGGAACGTGAAGGTAGGCATCCTTCAGATCTATAGTGGTCATGAACTGTCCTTCCTGAACTAGAGGAAGGCTGGATCTTATTGTCTCCATCTTGAACAAGGAGGCATTAACAAACTTGTCTAAGCACTTTAGGTCCAGAATCGGGCGGAGAGTTCCCACCTTCTTTGGGACCACAAACAGGTTTGAGTAGTATCCCAAACCTCTTTCTGTGATAGGAACCAGGACAATGACCCCTAAGGAGGACAGATCCCGCACACACCCCAGAAATACTTCCCTCTTTTCTGGTTTTGAAGAAAGGCTTGAGAGAAGAAATCTCCCTCTGGGTGGAAGAGATTTGAAAGCTATCGGGGGCCGCCCCTTCATGCTGACTTGTTCTCGGCTGGCTTCTTGTTCTGCTTGGATTTATTCCAGGAATGAGCTGGCTTCCAAGTGCTCTTGGTTTACTCGAGCTCAGAGGAGGACTGCTGACGTTGGGACTTTTCAGAACGAAAGGAACGAAAGTTAGATCCTTGTCCCTTAGATTTGTTCTTTTTATCCTGCGGTAGGAAGGCACCCTTGCCCCCTGTAACTGTGGAGAAAATCGAGTCCAGGCCTGGACCAAATAAAATGTTTCCCTTAAAGGGGAGGGAAAGTAGTCTAGACTTAGAAGTCATGTCCGCAGACCAGGACTTCAGCCAGAGCGCCCGACGTGTCTGTACTGAAAAACCAGAGATTTTAGCATACAAGCAAATAATCTGCATGTTTGCTTCACATATAAAAGAATTAGCAATTGTCAAAGCCTTAAGTCTTTCTTGGATAACATCAAGGGAACCCTCCACCTCGATCAAATCCTCTAAGGAGTCGCACCAGTAGGCCGCAGCTCCAGCAACCGAGGCAACAGCTACTACCAGTTGAAATAAATATCCTGTATGCTGAAACATTTTCCTGCAAAAAGTTTCCATCTTCTTATCCAACGGCTCTCTAAAAGACGAACTATCCTCAAGAGGGATAGTAGTACGCTTAGCTAACATGGAGATAGCGCCATCCACCTTAGGGACGGGACCCCACAACTTCAGCTGAGAGTCCGGAACCAGGAATAATTTTTTTAAAAGGCAGACGAAGGGGAAAAGGAAGATCCAAATTCTATCCCATTCGTTTTTAATAATGTTCGCCATTTTTACAGGTACAGGAAAAGTTATCAGCGCTACCCTGTCCTTGTACACTGTCTAATTTAGGGATCAAAGGTTCATCAGGCAACTTGGCCTCTGGAACCTTTAATGTCAACAGAACCTTCTTTAGAAGAAAACGTAAGTGTTCAATTTTAAATCTAAAGACTGGCTCCTCCGCAGCCGGAGGCCTAGAGGTAGCAGACTCTGAACCAGAAATTTCACCCTCTGAAGACTCAGAGTGTGACCCATCCTGGGATACTTGAAAAGTAGACAAATCTAGTAAATCACTGGATGTCCCCTGGACCGGAGAGCTATGTTTAACTTTTCGCTTAGCAGGGCGAGGTAAAGCACTAAGAGCCTCAGACACAGTTGTTTTTAACTGCGCTGTAAAGTCAGATGGTAAAAGGCTTCCTTCAGACAGACAAAGGATCAGGCATGCTACGGGAAGCTGCATGTGACAATGGAGATGACTGATGGGTATGCACCTCACGGGACGGCAAGTCCTCAGAGGTGGACGGCTCAGTAGTACTAAAGGGGTTAACCTTCTTAGACATAATAACCTTGCTGAGTAATATGGAACATAGTTGAGAGGGCGGGCACACCAAGGCCTCCTCACAATATAGACAGGTATTACTATTAGGAATAGAGGGAGTACCCTCAAGCATATCAGAATCCTCCATAGCTTGTGCTAACAACAGTAGGATACAGAATAAATTAACATTTTATTTCTCACAAAGCGGCACCTGTATACCCCCAATGACTGGGGCACTCACCACCTCCTAGACCCAGGCAACCAGAGAAGAAGCAACCTCTCCAACAGCTAGCTCAGTCAGGAAAGAGAAAACGATAGTGTGACCACACCCGGTCACGTGGTGCGCAAGGCAGGACTGTTCCTGCTATGAGAAAAAGCATGCCTGTCACGCTCGGCCGCTGGGAAGCTCCAGCTGTCCTCTCTGTGTGCTTGATTGACAGGTAGTCTGAGCCGCCCCTTCCTGATGATGTCACTACCAGGCTTTTTATTCCGGGCTTCCTGTTTCTTCAGTGCCCATTTGTTTGTTACTCTTTATGGCTCCCAGGGCCGGACTCGGACCAAAAAAAAAAAAGGCCCGGGCATTATAGGACAAAAAGGCCCACTCACCCCCCCACACACACTATTCCTTATACACATCCATTCAGGCACACAACATATACAGCATTCAAATATATGCAGCCACACTTCATACACAATACACACACTACAGTATTCACATTCATGCAGGCACACACCGTTTACACTTACATACATGCAGACACACACATCATACTCAGCATTTCCATACATGCAGGCACAAAACATACACACACCACAAACACACACAATACATTCTGACACACAACATACACACACTTCCTAGCATTCACTTATATGCAGACATACAAAACATGAACAAATGGGCATAGCATACATATTTATATCAGGTACAACTAAGTAGCATGCCACAGCTTTAAATTTAGATGGGGCTATTATTTGTTTTCAGGCATTATATTAACTGTGCTTAGCATTGTGTTCCTGCAATAGGATAAATAAGAATGTTAGGTATGTGAGCCTGGTGTCACTGACCGTAAGTGCTGTGTTCTGGTGGGGAGAACAAAACTGCTACAGATAATGCCTTCTCTGCTGGGTCATGAGAGAGAAAGAAAGAAAGAAAGAAAGAAAGAAAGAAAGAAAGAAAGAAAGAAAGAAAGAAAGAAAGAAAGAAAGAGAGTGAGAAAGAAAGAAAGAAAGAAAGAAAGAGAGTGAGAAAGAAAGAAAGAAAGAAAGAAAGAAAGAGAGTGAGAAAGAAAGAAAGAAAGAAAGAGAGTGAGAAAGAAAGAAAGAAAGAAAGAAAGAAAGAAAGAGAGTGAGAAAGAAAGAAAGAAAGAAAGAAAGAGAGTGAGAAAGAAAGAAAGAAAGAAAGAAAGAAAGAAAGAGAGTGAGAAAGAAAGAAAGAAAGAAAGAAAGAGAGTGAGAAAGAAAGAAAGAAAGAAAGAAAGAAAGAGAGTGAGAAAGAAAGAAAGAAAGAAAGAAAGAAAGAAAGAGAGTGAGAAAGAAAGAAAGAAAGAAAGAAAGAGAGTGAGAAAGAAAGAAAGAAAGAAAGAAAGAGAGTGAGAAAGAAAGAAAGAAAGAAAGAAAGAGAGTGAGAAAGAAAGAAAGAAAGAAAGAAAGAGAGTGAGAAAGAAAGAAAGAAAGAAAGAAAGAGAGTGAGAAAGAAAGAAAGAGAAAGAGAGAGTGAGAAAGAGAGAAAGAGAAAGAGAGAGTGAGAGAGAAAGAGAGAGTGAGAGAGAAAGAGAGAGTGAGAGAGAAAGAGTGAGAGAGAAAGAGTGAGAGAGTGAAAGAGTGAGAGAGTGAAAGAGTGAAAGAGTGAGAGAGTGAAAGAGTGAAAGAGTGAGAGAGTGAAAGAGTGAGAGAGTGAGAGAGTGAGAGAGTGAGAGAGTGAGAGAGTGAGAAAGAGAGAAAGAGAGAAAGAGAGAAAGAGAGAAAGAGAGAAAGAGAGAAAGAGAGAAAGAGAGAAAGAGAGAAAGAGAGAAAGAGAGAAAGAGTGAAAGAGTGAGAGAGAGAGAGAGAGAGAGAGAGAGAGAGAGAGAGAGAGAGAGAGAGAGAGAGAGAGAGAGAGAGAGAGAGAGAGAGAGAGAGAGAGAGAGAGAGAGAGAGAGAGAGAGAGAGAGAGAGAGAGAGAGAGAGAGAGAGAGAGAGAGAGAGAGAGAGAGAGAGAGAGAGAGAGAGAGAGAGAGAGAGAGAGAGAGAGAGAGAGAGAGAGAGAGAGAAAGAAAGAGAGAGATAACAGCGTGGTGCTGCTGTAAATGTGAAATTCAGAAATCAGTTTAAGCTTATACATTTTATTTTTATACTATAAAATAATGATAAAACTTGCTTCAAAATCAGTCGTTCCAACCACATTCACACTGCATACACACTGAGCTATACAATTCAATAATCTTGCTTTAATAATAAAATGACAGTATATAAAAAAAATAGTAAACTTCATAAAAATCTCTCTGGCTGTAAAAGGTGCTCTTTTATAAATTCTCACTGTATATGTCAGCACCTAAACTTTTCTCCAGTTTTCAGAGCATTTAGGAAAGGCTCTCTATTTCAGCGTGTGCTCCGTTACAACAAAGTCTCAATCGGCTTTCCTAAATACTCTGAAAACTGGAGAAAAGTTTAGGTGCTGACATATACAGTGAGAATTTATAAAAGAGCACCTTTTACAGCCTAACTCAGTGGGCCATTATCGAGAATTCTCTAAATTGAAATCTGTTAACAGAGGACACTTGTTATTGGAGAATTAAGCATGGGACATTCTTAATATTGTAACATATATATTATTAATTGAGAGATTTTTATGAAGTTTACTATTTTTTATATACTGTCATTTTATTATTAAAGCAAGATTATTGAATTGTATAGCTCAGTATGTATGCAGTGTGAATGTGGTTGGAACGACTGATTTTGAAGCAAGTTTTATCATTATTTTATAGTATAAAAATAAAATTTATAAGCTTATGCTTAAAACTGATTTCTGAATTTCACTTCTAAGTAGAGCTGCAACTAATGATTATTTTCATAATCGATTAATCAGCCGATTTTTTTTTCGATTAATTGATTAATCGGATAAAAAATAAACAATTTTTTCCTATATTTAAAAAAAAAAAACAACACATACTGAGTGTTATAAATATAAACTTCAGACTAAAACTTTACATTAACAGAACTGTTGGTCCAATTTTTTAAGCAGCAGAACAAATTTTTATAATTAAGCAAAACAAATCCACAAACTGTTTGAAAAGAGAGAGAACTAGTAAGAGGTAGACTACCACTGTTTATATCATTCTGTTATTCACTCTTTCAGAAACTTTGCATTGAAATGCAAAAATGTCCACATGCTCCTGGCTGAGGCTGGCATACTTTTTTGCAAGCTATTTTGCCTGCAGCAGAGGAGAGGCGATCAGATGGTGTTGAGGTGCCTGCAATGCATAAGTAGGGTTTTGCCAATTTTACCAAGGTGGGCTATTTATTTTGCTAGCTCTCCACCAATGCAAGGGGCCTCTTAAAGTAAGCCTGGACTTCATTCTGACATAAAAATATCTTTAATATCTATATGCAATGGTAAACAACGAGCTATAATGTTAGGGGAAAAATATCTAGTCCACTCTTAAAATAACAGATATATACTTACAGAGGTTGAATTTAGTACATATTCCAATTAATAAAAATTGGCTCACTGCAAACAGCAGTGCTCCATAACTGGTCCGCTGCCTCTGAGGCTGCGGTCTGCAATACGCCCGATCCTATACGATCGGGCCAATTGATAGCACCCTGAAAGCAGCCAATTGGGTGCGAATCTGCAAGGGGCGGCATTACACAAGCAGTTCCGGTGAGCTGCTTGTGCAATGTTAAATGCCGACAGCGTATGCTGTCGGCATTCAGCAATGTCTGTCGGACATGAAACGCTACAGCGTATCATGTTGGACAGACATTGATAAATTGGCACCAATATATCAGTAACAGGACACAGCCTTACATATTTATCTATAGAGTATATATAATCAGCAATAGCAAGCGATCCGCTAAAAATTGTGCAAACATGTAATAGTGGCATCAATTCATATAACAAATGCCATCAATCTAGGGCTTGGTGTAAATAAAAAGCTTGGCCCTATATCATACAAAGCATAGTCCCAAATCACCTTATTTAATATAAACAATCCAAATAATGACTCCTTTTATTTCTGGGTTGCAGATAAGACAGGAGTAGTTGTAAACTTAAAAAGAAACTTATACTGTCCTGAAAAAGTGAAAAGTAAAATGTAGATGTCCTTTAGGCTACGGGCATAACCATAAAACAAAATACCACGTGCAGGAGCTCATTGGAGTAAAGCAGCTGGTGCTGTGCACAGACCAGCTAATTGCAAACCAACTAATCGATTATGAGATTCGTTGACAACTATTTTGATAATCGATTATGCCGATTAGTTGTTGCAGCTCTATTTCTAAGTAGCAAATAAGGTTTGTGTATAGGAATAACACGTAATTTACGAATTATCTATATATCCTATGGCTTTAAGCGCCAGACTTTTCTGTTTGATTTAACATTTGAACTACCTAGGGAGGAGGTAGCTAATTAAGTTAGGCTGAGTAGGAGAGGTTAAGCGCTTGACCCTATATTTTTGCTTAAACTGTTTCCTTGTCTTCCTAGAGGCGATAGCAGCATAACCAGTATAGATATGGATATTTTTTCATACAGGGATAAACTGCTTTCTGAATTAACTAAGAGAATGTCAGAAACCTGAGGAATGTATAAATCAGGCAGATGTTCTGAAATTAGTAGGGAAATTAGAAAAAGTATTAAACAAAGAATTAAGATAATAAATGGAATTAATTTTTCTGGACAGGTATTTAGAACAGAATATCATCCCAAGGGGTCTAAAATTAAAGAAAAGTTGTACTTTTGACTTGAGTGAACCACTGCAGGCTGAATGGGACGATATCTTGAAAGAGGCATCCCGAGGGTTAATTAAAGTCATTAAAAAATCCAGAAATGAAATTATTGAACAAATTAACACTGAGATTTTAAATATCAAGGAGAAATTAGAAGTGATTAAGGAGGATCAAGTTATAAAGGATAGACAGCAGGTGATCATTGAAATAATAGAAAAAAATAAAAAGAGAGATTATAATAATCAAATGTAAAAAATTCGAAAGAGATGTCACTGAATCATTAAATGACCAGACAGAAGTGGAATTGGTGAATAGGGAAGCTGAGGAAAATGTACAAAGAGTAGAGAATAAATCATGGGAATAGGATGGAAGAAGAAATAATTATCAAAGTAGAGTTTATACTAACAGAAATAATGAAGAAAATAATGGGAATTATAGAAATTGAAATTTTAGAATAGAAATCAAGGATGGTGGAACTATAATCGTGATAGACACTTTAATCATTATGATAACCAATATAATTGGAATAATCGTTTTATAGGAAGGGAACAATTTTGGGGAAATTATAATGAATATAGGAATGAGAAACAGGGGAACTTCTATAGAAATGAAAGTCAGAATAATGTAATGTATAGGAAGGGAGATTATTATGGAAAAGAGGAAGGGGGCTATCAATATCAGGGTAGACCTCACCCACAGAGGAACAGAGAAAATAATGGATGGGAGAATAAAAGACTAGAGATACCCACCTCGAACCGTTTTACCCCTTTGAGTGATTTAAATAAAAAACAACCCACCACTAGTAATAGTGTAAACCAAATTGATTTAACACAAGAAGAAAATGCTTTTTAGGTCAAGGCCCCCTAAGGGAGGGACATCTATTACCCCCGAAAAACATAAATGTGCAAGGAAAGGAAAAAAGGGTATTAAGGTCAAGAGAAAGAAAAAAGACAAATAGAGGAGTTAGAGGAGGAAGGAGAAAAAGTAGAAGCCAAACGACAGAAGTAAGAAAAAAGAAAATAGGTATTTTTAATCTTAGTAAGAAAGTATTAAGTAAAGAGGAGGAAAGAGTTTTAGATCTAGGACTGTCGTTTGCACCATCTAAAAATATGAATAAGTTTGAGACCTACATTAATGTAAGGAAATATGTGAGGAATCTTACCCTCAAACGTTTTTTTCTAAAAAATCCAATTGAAAGATATGTGGGTTCTGGAAGTATTGTCAAGGAAGTGGATAAATTTAAACATACCAATTTGAAATCCAAGTCCAACTTCTACCCTAAGAATGATAGAGGGAGTGATTTGGATACATTTGAAAAAATGGTTCTAGCTGACTTAAGAAAGAGTGGAAGTAGGAAGAATAAATTTAAGAGAAATCTAAATAGAAAGGATAGGGAAATATTAGATCAACTACAAAGTAATAATGATATCACCATAAAAATGGCGGATAAAGGGGGAGGTCTTGTCATCCTAGATAGTAAAAACTATAAAGGAGGAAGCTGAAAGACTACTCAGTGATAAAAAAAACCTATAGAAAATTAGAGATGGATCCAACGAATACATTTTTGACAAAATTAGAACGAATGTTGGACAAAGGGAGAGAGAGAGGGATTCTGACAGAAAAAGAATACATGTATATTAAACCACAGTACCCTAAGATCCCGGTATTCTATTTCTTACCGAAAGTCCATAAGAGTTTAATTAACCCCCACGGGAGACCCATAGTCTCAGGGATAGACTCTATTACAGCCAATCTCTCTGAGTATGTGGACAAATTCTTGCAGAAGTATGTGGTTAATCTAGACTCCTATCTGAAGGATTCAACAAGTGTTCTGAGATTACTAAGAGAAATGAAATGGGAAGAAGGATTTTTGATGGCCACTTGCGATGTGTCATCGCTTTATACTAATATTAAACATGATCTAGGATTAGAAGCGGTAGAGAGTTTTCTGTCTAAGGATGAGGATATGGTGAAAGAACAGAGAGACTTCATATTGAATAGTATACGTTATATTTTGGAACATAACTACTTTTCATTTGATGGTAGTTATTTTCTTCAAATTGAGGGAACAGCAATGGGCACGAGATTCGCACCGAGCTACGCAAACCTGTTTATGGGTAACTGGGAAAGAAGCTTTCTCCAGTTTGCAGAGCTCGGTGCGAGTCTCGTGCTTTTTAAGAGATACATAGATGATATTCTGATAATTTGGCGTGGAAGTGAGGATAGTCTTAAAGAACTATTTAAAACTATGAATAATAATGATAGAGGCCTCACCTTTACTTATGAGATGAGTAGGAATTTTATAACGTTTTTAGATTTAGATATAATGGTTGTCAATTAGGAGTTTGTTAACAAAACCCATTTTAAACCCACTGACTCTAACAATTATATTCACAGAACTAGTTGCCATTATCAGAAGTGGATTGATAACATACCAGTTGGACAATGTTTGAGGATCAGGAAGAATTGTTCCAGAATCAGTGATTTTAATGACCAGATAACAGTGTTAGAAGAGAGGTTTAAAGAAAGGGGGTATAGGGAAAGCAATTTTCAGAATGCTGTAACAAGAGCAAGAAACACTGATAGAAACAACCTTTTGGAATATAAAAAGAAGGTAGCATATGAGAACGATATGTTAGAAGTTCCCTTCATAAACACATATAGTGATGATCACGGGGTTATGAAAAGGATTTTAAGAAAACACTGGCATTTATTGAAAAATGACCCAGTGATTGGAGACAAATTGCCTCCGTACCCTAGGATAGTGTATAAAAAAACTGGAAATTTTAAATCACTGCTGGCCCCTAGCGAATTTAGGAGAAAATAGAAAAATGTTACTAAGGAAGTAGATCTAAAGGGGGAGGAGATAAAGGTTTTTTTCCCTGTGCCACATGTAAGGCTTGCAGATGTGGGATGAAAAAGAAGAATGTTCTGATCCCAGATACAGATAAAGAATACACTATTAATGATACTATCAGGTGTAGTAGCAAAGGTGTGGTCTATATGTTAGAGTGCTCCTGTCATCTATTATATATAGGGGAGACGACCAGGATGCTTAGGGATCGGATAAGGGAACACTTATGGCAGATAGAGAAGGGAAAGTTGGAGACCCACCTATACCAACATTTTAGGGAGGTTCATAGAAATAATATTAGAGACCTTAAATTTTGGGGCCTGTGTTTAGTACGGAAAGATTGGAGAGGGGGAAACTTTGAAAGAAAACTTTTAAAGAAAGAAGCTGAATTAATTTATAATTTTAATACCCTCTACCCCAAAGGATTAAATTCAGAGCTGGAACTGGCTCCTTTTCTTTAAATTAATTAACCAAAATTATTTTTTATAGATAGAATGGCCTTTTAAATATTGTAATTTTAAGATTAGTCTACTACCACTTTTAGATATATTTCCATTATTTAATATTAACTAGTCCCTAGGTTCATTTAAATCTCCTATGTCACATTAAATTTGACGTTATATTATTAATTTCTTTAAATAGCTTTTTATGTAGTTTTATGAATTTTTTACTACCACTTTCAGATACATTTCTAATAATTTAATATCAACTAATTCCTAGTTTTTTAAATTTCCTGTGTCACATCAGATTTTATGATATATTATTAAATCTGAAGATATATCCCCCTTACAGGGAGTGCAGAATTATTAGGCAAGTTGTATTTTTGAGGATTAATTTTATTATTGAACAACAACCATGTTCTCAATGAACCCAAAAAACTCATTAATATCAAAGCTGAATAGTTTTGGAAGTAGTTTTTAGTTTGTTTTTAGTTATAGCTATTTTAGGGGGATATCTGTGTGTGCAGGTGACTATTACTGTGCATAATTATTAGGCAACTTAACAAAAAACAAATATATACCCATTTCAATGATTTATTTTTACCAGTGAAACCAATATAACATCTCAACATTCACAAATATACATTTCTGACATTCAAAAACAAAACAAAAACAAATCAGTGACCAATATAGCCACCTTTCTTTGCAAGGACACTCAAAAGCCTGCCATCCATGGATTCTGTCAGTGTTTTGATCTGTTCACCATCAACATTGCGTGCAGCAGCAACCACAGCCTCCCAGACACTGTTCAGAGAGGTGTACTGTTTTCCCTCCTTGTAAATCTCACATTTGATGATGGACCACAGGTTCTCAATGGGGTTCAGATCAGGTGAACAAGGAGGCCATGTCATTAGATTTTCTTCTTTTATACCCTTTCTTGCCAGCCACGCTGTGGAGTACTTGGACGCGTGTGATCGAGCATTGTCCTGCATGAAAATCATGTTTTTCTTGAAGGATGCAGACTTCTTCCTGTACCACTGCTTGAAGAAGGTGTCTTCCAGAAACTGGCAGTAGGACTGGGAGTTGAGCTTGACTCCATCCTCAACCCGAAAAGGCCCCACAAGCTCATCTTTGATGATACCAGCCCAAACCAGTACTCCACCTCCACCTTGCTGGCGTCTGAGTCGGACTGGAGCTCTCTGCCCTTTACCAATCCAGCCACAGGCCCATCCATCTGGCCCATCAAGACTCACTCTCATTTCATCAGTCCATAAAACCTTAGAAAAATCAGTCTTGAGATATTTCTTGGCCCAGTCTTGACGTTTCAGCTTGTGTGTCTTGTTCAGTGGTGGTCGTCTTTCAGCCTTTCTTACCTTGGCTATGTCTCTGAGTATTGCACACCTTGTGCTTTTGGGCACTCCAGTGATGTTGCAGCTCTGAAATATGGCCAAACTGGTGGCAAGTGGCATCTTGGCAGCTGCACGCTTGACTTTTCTCAGTTCATGGGCAGTTATTTTGCGCCTTGGTTTTTCCACACGCTTCTTGCGACCCTGTTGACTATTTTGAATGAAACGCTTGATTGTTTGATGATCACGCTTCAGAAGCTTTGCAATTTTAAGAGTGCTGCATCCCTCTGCAAGATATCTCACTATTTTTTACTTTTCTGAGCCTGTCAAGTTCTTCTTTTGACCCATTTTGCCAAAGGAAAGGAAGTTGCCTAATAATTATGCACACCTGATATAGGGTGTTGATGTCATTAGACCACACCCCTTCTCATTACAGATATGCACATCACCTAATATGCTTAATTGGTAGTAGGCTTTCGAGCCTATACAGCTTGGAGTAAGACAACATGCATAAAGAGGATGATGTGGTCAAAATACTCATTTGCCTAATAATTCTGCACTCCCTGTGTATATATATATATATATATATATATATATATATATATATATATATATATATATATATATATATATATATATATATATATATATAATTCCCTTATTAAACAAGCAAAAGATTTTAAGATTTTATAGCCATCTTAATAACTTATTTTTTAGGGTGATGTGAGATTTTGGTGTTTATTTTAGATTTATTTTTGACATTAACATTTTGTTAAATACATAGATGGAATAGTGATAGTGTTTTATGAATCAATTGAATGTACTTACGAATTATGACAGTTAAAAAAAAAAAAAAAGGAATATGAACGTCCAAAAAAGCTGAAATAAAAGATTGTTCCATTGAACTCACGAATTATGACAGTTAAAAAAGATTATGAATGTCCAAAAATGCTGAAATAAAGACTGTTCCATTAAGCTTGACATATAATGTTGAACAATGGATATCATGTGTTTAAGTTTTCCCTCCATTAAGAGACCTGTTGGGAGGAAGTAGGAGGCTCTATAATCACCTGGAACAAAAGGGTATTTAAAAGGCGAAACTGGCAGATAACAGCATCTTGATAAAGACCCACAAATTGGGTTGAAACGCGTAGGTCTGTCCTGCTATTTGTGACATCGTCTCTAAACAAAGGTTTGGGAAAAGAAGGATCAACTAACTCTGCGTACCTGATGTACTAAGTGCAGAGAACGCTCAGGAGAAATTTATCAAACTTGCGCAAGTAAAATAGTCACCTGGGGAATCCGGATACACGGGTGACGTCACCAACGGAGCGTGAGGATCAGAGGAGAAGCCGGAGTGTCGGGTCAGGTAGCGATACTGACTAGGAGACACGGCTAAGGGGTAAGAAAAACCTCACCACTTTAACCCGGAGACTGGGAGCCGGCTAATAGCACCTGGAAGATTACAATACAAGGTGAGAAAGTAACTTAATTTAACCGGTTAATTAAACCAGGGGCTAATACTGAAAGCCGATTGAGACTTTGTTGTAACGGAGCACACGCTGAAATAGAGAGCCTTTCCTAAATACTCTGAAAACTGGAGAAAAGTTTAGGTGCTGACATATACAGTGAGAATAAAAAAGAGCACCTTTTACAGCCTAACTCAGTGGGCCATTATCAAGAATTCTCTAAATTGAAATCTGTTAACAGAGGACACTTGTTATTGGAGAATTAAGCATGGGACATTCTTAATATTGTAACATATATATTATTAATTGAGAGATTTTTATGAAGTTTACTATTTTTTATATACTGTCATTTTATTATTAAAGCAAGATTATTGAATTGTATAGCTCAGTATGTATGCAGTGTGAATGTGGTTGGAACGACTGATTTTGAAGCAAGTTTTATCATTATTTTATAGTATAAAAATAAAATTTATAAGCTTATGCTTAAACTGATTTCTGAATTTCACTTCTAAGTAGCAAATAAGCTTTGTGTATAGGAATAACACGTAATTTACGAATTATCTATATATCCTACGGCTTTAAGCGCCAGACTTATACATTTTCTGTTTGATTTAACATTTGAACTACCTAGGGAGGAGGTAGCTAATTAAAGGGACACTGTACCCAAATTTTTTCTTTTGTGATTCAGATAGAGCATGACATTTTAAGCAACTTTCTAATTTACTCCTATTATTAAATTTTCTTCATTCTCTTGGTATCTTTATTTGAAATGCACAAATATAAGTTTAGATGCTGTCCAGAGTACTGAAACCAAAAAAAGCTTAGATGCCTTCTTTTTCAAATAAAGATAGCAAGAGAATTAAGAAAAAATTATAATAGGAGCAAATTAGAAAGTTGCTTAAAATTGCATGCTGTTTCTGAATTACAAAAGAAAAAACATTGGGTTCAGTGTCCCTTTAAGTCAGGCTGAGTAGGAGAGGTTAAGCGCTTGACCCTATATTTTTGCTTAAGCTGCAGTAAATGTGTTAAAATAAACGGAACTAGTGCGGCAGCTCCTGCTAAATACCAAAGGCTGTGACAGTGCGAAATATAAACAAAACTGGATTGGCTGCTGCACTAGTTCTAACCTTGCTCACCACTCTACTCTCTACCAGCAGCTTTCACATAAATTTCCTCAGCTCAGCAACACAGTCAGCTCGTGAAGTAGATTATTTACAATGCTGCTCAGTCAAGGAGGATGCCGGGGGCCAGTGAGTGAGTGAACTTTCAACTCAGCTGCCAAAGCAAGAGCACCTCCTCCCACCCGGTCACCCTAATACACCAAATTCAACTTGACACTAATACACTGTGCTTCCTGATTGCCAGCAGCAGCCAAACAGAACTTCTAAGTTCTTAGTGACTGTATCTAGTCAGCTTTCAGTGCAGCACAGTGTGTGAGTCGATCACCAGGATCCAGGGACTCTCAGACCAGCAGCCTGAGCCTCCACCCTCCAAGTCCCTGCTTGCTGCCTTGAAGCCTTCCATAGTTGCAAGTCCCCCACGACCGGCGCAGCTTGTATGTCTGTACCTGGCTGCTGCCCCTCATACATTACTATAGTATCAGAAGCCTTCAGAATCAGATGATAATTCACTGACTTACTGAGCTACACTGAGGATTCCTCCAGATCAGTGTTTTTCAACCAGTGTGCCGCGGCAGACTGACAACAGTGCAGGGGTGTTTGTGAATGAATGTCAATATGTCATGTATAGTTTGTAGGAGGCATGGCATGACAGCACAGTACAGTGTGTGTATATATATATATATATATATATATATATATATATATATATATATACACACACACACACTGTATATATATCCTGTATTAGGCTACAATGTATGATTTTGTAAAATTTTGGGATGGTGGTGTGCCACTGGATTTTTTTAATGTAAAACAGTGTGCCACGGCAAAAAAAAGGTTGCAAATCACTGCTCCAGATGACCCAGCATCCCACGTCCTCACACTCTTACTCCAATGTGAAGTTTACCGAGGCAGAGTCAGTTGTTAAGCACCGCAATGTGAAGCTGCCACAACTTCACATGTGTAGTGGTGTGCCAAAAGCTTAAGTTGACTGAAGCCACATGATACACACTGTCTGACTCACTTGTCATGTGGTGCACTATACTATTGGGTACAATCACAAGGTAATGTTGGACCCAATAGTTTTTAATTAAAAAAATAAAATCAACAATGGAGCCGAGTGGAGTGTGGATTATAATAAAGAGGTTGGCTGGGGAGCAGGGGCCAAGGGGACCAGTGGCCCACCGGGCATTTGCCTGCAATGCCCTATGGCCAGTCTGGGCCTGGTGGCTCCTGTGAGGACTTTGCTGTGGAATCTCTCTAACTGCCAAACTCTGCAAAGACTGACTATCCTGGGTTAATCCTCTACTTCCTGATAACCTGTTGCCGAACATTGCAAGTACTATTTATTCTGTGAATCTCTCAATCTGCTTGTTTACCTGTTGCCAAAACTCTGCAAATACTGTTTACTCAGTGTAAACCTTCAAACTGCTTGATATCCTGTTGCCAAACATTGCAAAGACTGTCTATTCTGTGAAGCTCTCAAACTGCATGACAACCTGTTGCCAATCCCTGCAAGTACTGATTAATCTGTATTAACCCTCAAACTACCTGTTATCCTGTTATCTAACTCTGCATGTACTGACTATTCAGTATAAACCTACAAACTGCCTGATAACCTGTTGCCATACTCTTCAAGGACTGACTACACAGTATTAACCCTCAAACTGCCTGATAACAAGTTACCTACTCCTGCATTATTAACTGTTTCTTGTTTACCCTTCCTCTGTCTGAGTATAAATGACTATCCCTGCTCTCCTGATTCTGTGGAAGACTTTTCCTGTAACCAGTTCCTTACTCAGAAGTCTATTTGGCTGATATCTTGAATTACTTTGGACTCAGGCTAACCCTGCTCCATACCGTGAGTACATCGTTTTTTAGAGGTTGTCGTGGGGTCACGTCCTGGATTAAATTCAGAGTGCAAGGGTGTTGTTTAAGTTCGCCCTAGCATTTGGGTCTTCTTCTGGACTTTTCATAACCTGACAATGCCAAGCTACAAGCTGCGCAGCGTTCAAAGTGAAAGTAAAAACCTGCATGCTTCGTTACCGCATAACAACAGTCTATGAGCCCACAAATAAATCTCACACATAAAAGCAGCATAAAATCAAAATGACACATTTGATTAATCCCCATTGTTTAATAACCTCCCTCAGGAGATATTAACCCATGATTCTATAAAGATAAAAGGAGTCACAATTGAAAAGATCTTACCAGAATCTGTGCTGTGGAACAGAAACACAGCCTCTCAAGTGTCACAGTCTTGTAGCATCACTCCTGACATGGACTTGAGTGAAGAAAGCAGACAGTGAAACTCATCAACACTGGTTGCTTAAGGAGCTGTTAGCAAGTAGTCTGGATGAGTTCGCAGGAAGACTCTCACTGCATCTCCAGACTCTAACTTTCGTCAGTACTCTCACTGAGAGGCTGACAAGACTACTTAAAACTCAAAGTTCCATATAGAAAGGCATATACCCCTTCTGAGGAACAACTCCGAAATCTTCTGACACTCCTCTGCCTTCCTCCAGTGACGAAAGGCAAAGAATGACTGGGGGATGGGGGAAGTGGGAGAGGTATTTAAAGCCTTTGGCTGGGGTGTCTTTGCCTCCTCCTGGTGGCCAGGTTCAGTATTTCCCAACAGTAAGGAATGAAGCTGCTGCTTTTTAATAGGCATCCTTGTTAATCTAAAGTTTCTGGGTGTTAAGATGTCGGTGTAGCTGGTATTCAGACTGTGGAGGTCTACAAAGCTTTGTTGCCGTCAAAAGGCCACAAACCAAGTGGTTCCTACCGAAAGAATGATCATTAACTCATTATCAGCTGTAATAGCCAAAAGGTAGCAAATAAAAATGCAAAAGGCCTTTCCTGTTATGGAGGAGCTGAAAAAGAATCAAGATGCCTTCCCATGCACCAGTAAACTCAAACCAACCAGGCAGAAGTAGAACATCCTCGATTTCCTGGACCAGTCAATAGAGTAGATTTGAATAATCAACAAATGCAAGATAACAAGACAATGCAATAGCACTTTGTCTGACTTCAAATGAGTAGTAGATTTTTTTCTGACAATTTTAAAAGTTATGTTTTTTTCCACTCCCCCTGTACCATGTGACAGCCATCAGCCAATCATAAATGCATACACGTACCATGTGACAGCCATCAGCCATTCACAAATGCATACACACTTATATTTGCACATGCTCAATAGGTGCTGGTGATATAAAAAGTTTAAATATAAAAAGACTGTGCACATTTAGTTAATGGAAGTAAATTGGAAAGTTGTTTAAAATGGCATACTCTATCTGAATAATGAAAGTTTAATTTTGATTGAGTGTCCCTTAAGCATTGCCAGACAGATTATGTTGCTCTGCCAAAGGGCATGTAGCAGATCTGGAACTCCTACAATATGCCAATAAATCAAAATGCAGATATTCCTGAATTGGGAGAATATGAAAGGAACCCAATAGATAAACAAGGAATTTTGGTAAAAATTAAAATTTTTAAAAATTAAATTTAAAAAAAAAAAAAAAAAAAAAAGGCTACAGCCAACTGTAGCAAAGTTGAGAACCATCGGTGAGATTGACAACAAAGAAAACACCCATGGTCTGTGTGCTCAGATTTGGTAACCAACTATAAAAGATTAGGAACTGGTGGTTGGTCTTAGCTACAAACAAGTACCTAAATAAAAGGGCCCCAGACAGTGAATATGACAGAACACTCCAGGATTCAACTTCCAGTTGCTAAGGTCACAACAATGGTGAGAATACCAGTCTAGTACGTTAAGAATATTGTAATGCTGCTTAACATTATAATAACACTTAAAAGGAAATACATGTTTTTTTTTTTGCATGACTGGTTAATGGGATAGAATCTCATAAGGACTCCCACAGACCCCACAAACATAAAAACAACATTTCTGAAAGTGACAGGAGCATCCTGTTTTCAATAAAACTGTAATATTTTTTATAATCATTTTAAGGTGCAACAATAAAACAATGCCGTCCCTAACAGAATTAAAAAAAAAAAAAAAGGCATTTCTTTTACATACACTTCAACGCTTCATACATACTATTAAATGTCAACACATAATGTATTAGTTATATTACCTTGACTTACTAGATATACAGGTTTATCAAGCAAACTCACTCCAGTGTTATTAAATAATATAAAGCCAAATATACAAAACTTTTAAATATATTAAAAAAAAAATTACATTTTTTTAATGCTTTTTAGAATTATAGGCTTTAATTTGGTAATGTGATTTTGCCATTTGTATGATAATCTAGTAATTCTGGTAAATGTAATTAAGAATAAATATAAGTGTAATTGTTTAACTTGGCAAATCTTCAACAAGTGCCATTTAGAAAGTTGCAAAAGTTCCACTCCTCCCTAATGAGATTTAAGTAAATATTACTAATCTACTGATAAACAAAGCATTCACTTACCTCTCTGCATGTTAGTATTGTTCTGTATAGTTTTAGACATTTGTTTCTTATGCAACCTGGAAGTTTCAACCTCAAGAGGAGTCATTGCTAATTTAGTTCTGCCTGTTACTTATTGACCTGTGCTGGGCAAAAACATCAGAGAAACTGGAGGACTTGAGATTTCCTCAACTAGGAACATAATTACTCACATGAGGATCTGATTTGGCTGTGCAGGCCATTGGATTTTACAGCTAGACACATGTATTGATCAGAGAGCTGGGGAATCCACACAACAGATTGTTCCCTATTAACTGAAAATAAGGAAGCACCATGGCTAAAGATATTACTGGGCAGGATAATCCTACTTTTGAGGTGAGATTCTTTTTAATGGTAACAACATGAAACCCATTTTTATACAGATGTGGTATTTAGGTAAAATAAGACCTTTTTTCACAGGATGTGCTATTTTTCAGTAAGGCAGAAGTATGAGAAATCCATTATTGAAAATCAGGTTGATGTTAAAGAGATAACTGTTATCCACTTTTTTTTTTTTACCACCTTGCTTCATCACAACCCCCAGATAAAGTGTCCTATCTCTGTATCTAAAGCAGTGTTTTTCAACCAGTGTGCAGTGAGAGATCCTCAGGTGTGCCGCAGCAGACTGACAACAGTGTGACATTTTTTAAACTTTGCTTGTTTTTTACTCCCAGTGCAGGGGTAGTTTGTAGGAGGCATGGCATAACAGCACAATACATACAGTATGCGTGTATGTGTGTATATATATATATATATATATATATATATATATCTCTACAATGTGTGATTTTTTTTTTTTAAATTTTGGGATGGTGGTGTGCCACAGGATTTTTTAATGTAAAAAAGTGTGCCACGGCAAAAAAAAGGTTAAAAATCACTGATCGAAAGAATAAATCTCCTTATTCTATGGTATTGGAGTCATGTGCAAATCAGATGTAAACTATGGCATTTAAAGATAAATTGTGATTTAAGTATATTATATATATATTTGCATAAAAAACAATTAAACAAAGGCTTTTTAAATTGAAAGTGAAATTAACAGGACATATGGCTAATACCTAAGTATCTTCTGCTGACAGGGATAACACCAGGAGAAATTGAATTTATTCAGGAATAATTACTTCTCAACAAACCACTGTAATAGATTTGAAATAATTAGTTTGTTAGGACAAATAATATTTGTATGGGGCTATGGATGCACTGTAACAAGTTTGTCTAGAAAACTTTCAGTTAATCTGCAGCACAGGTTTTCTATCCTTCCTCGGTTCTGATATAAAGCATTCAATTGTTTGTTTTCAGTAAAGAACTGAAGCTATATTATTTGGCTTACTGGTGCATTTGTAGGCACACAAGTATTTCATTTGTTTTGCTACGTTCGGCTAAAAGGAAAACGTTTTACAGCTATAGTATATGTCTAGAAATGTTTTTCTGAAACACAATATTTAAAAGCAAACATATAAAACTTAGGGCACTATTAATACAGGTACAAGTTTAAGATTAAGCAATATGTATATTTCATGATTATATATATAGACCACTGTTATATGTTATGATAAATTACAGTACATTAAAACAAAAACTATGTAATGTATTTTGAGTATTTAATTTGCCTTTTTCCACTGACCCTAGAGAAGATGATATGGATCATTTAGGTTTCTAATTTTACCCTGCAACATGCTATACACCATTGTTTCTCAACTACCCCCAACAGGCCAGGAATTCATTATAGCTGAACCAGTGCACAGGTGAAGTAATCAGCTGATAGATGAGAGCAGGTTAGTAACCATGGTTACTGATCAGCTGATTACTTTGCCTGTGCACAGGTTCAGCTATATAAAAAACCTGTCCTGTTGGGGGTACTTGAGGCCCGCGGTTGAGAAACACTGCTATACACAATTATTGCTTGATCAGTGTAACAGCTCACTTATATTTGTTTCTAAGATTTTTTTCAAGTGGTGTGTTCCTGGATTGTAAACAATGCTAAGTTTTGCTAATGCAGTGACAGTTTCAATTTATTTCGGATGCAAGTCATTTTCAATTAGGTGCTTAACTGCTGATATATATATCATGCATATGCAAACTTTTTATTGCCTAGTTTACCAGTACAAGTGGCTTAAAGGGACAATCAATTTATATTTTCTATTATAATGTTCTATTGTACTTAAAATAGCATCAACTGAATGTTTTCAAATTCTTTTGTATGAGAAAAGTTAAAGGTACAGTAACCATTATATTTACCTACAATATATTGAAAACATTGCAATATATAGAGCATGTATATCTTTAATAGAATTCCTTTATGAGTGCATGTTTACCTTCTAGAAGAGGCTGGTCATGACCGGTAAATATGCACCCATGGGGGGGGTTAAATTTTATATTTTCATTTTGTAATTAAATCTAATAAATATACCCAGGCTCTATATACTACAATGTTTTCAATACACCGTAGACACATAGAGTTTTTTCATCAAGCAGTGGCGCACATATGCTATTTTGCGCTCATGTGCAATCCTGCCCGCGCACTGCCACGCATTGGGCAGGAGCTGTCAATCTCCCCGGCCGGGCGAGACCGGGGAGATTGAAATTTACCACCTAAGAGGTGGCGAAAGGTTAGGAAAGCAGCAGTCTTGTGAGAACCTGCAGTCGTAAGGGGTGCGAAGCTTGCCGAAGGCCTTGATAAGTAGACCCCATAATGTGTTCATTGTCCCTTTTAATTAGGTTCTCATTACCTTTTCCTCATGCTAAAGTATTGTTTAAATGGTTTATACACACAACAAAACACACGTCAATGCCCCATGCTGTCCTTTTATATGCAAAAACACTTTAGCATACAATGCCCCATTGATCACACAATGTCCATCTGATTACTCAGAGATACACAATATAATGACAGTATTTGTTTTTCAGTGTAATCATTAAATAATTATATTATCTATTTAAAGCAAACATTAGCCAGATAAATGTTGTTGTTTTTTTTTTTAAGCAATTTTCTAATCTACTCCTATTATAAATTTTTCTCAGTTCTCTTGCTATCTTTATGGACAGCGCTTGGTTATTGAAGGCTTACATCTACCCACCAATAAGCAAGCATAACCCAGGTTCTCAACCAAAAATGGGCCAGATCCTATGCATCACATTCCTGCTTTTTAAAGAAAAATTGATAATTGGAGTAAATTAGAAAGTTGTGGGGTTAGTGTCCCTTTAAAGGGACAGTCAACACCATAATTTTTGTTGTTTAAAAAGAAAGATAATTCCTTTATTACCCATTCCCCAGTTTTGCATAACCAACACAGTTATAATAATACACGTTTTACCTCTGTAATTACCTTGTATCTAAGCTTCTGCTGACTGCCCCCTTATTTTAGTTCTTTTGACAGACTTGCATTTTAGCCAATCAGTCCTCACTCCTAGGTCACTTCACGTGCATGAGCTCAATATTATCTATATGAAACACATGAGCTAATGCCCTCTAGTGGTCAAAATATATTCAGATTAGAGGCAGTTTTCAAGGTCTAAAAAATTAGCATATGAACCTCCTAGGTTTAGCTTTCAACTAAGAATACCAAGAGAACAAAGCAAAATTGGTGATAAAAGTAAATTGGGAAGTTGTTTAAAATGACATGTCCTATTTAATTCATGAAAAAAAGAATTGGACTTGACTGTCCCTTTAAAGTTCTTTTAGTTTCTATAAAGCACTTATTTTCAAACTTGTTCTCAGGCCTTCCTAACAGGCCAGATTTTGAGGATATCTGAACTAGAACACTGGTGTAATAATCTGTCCTGTGCTTTCACTCAAGGTAATCCTGGAAATCTGTCCTGTTAGGGAGGTCTGAGGACAGGTTTGATAACCAGTGCTATAAAGTAATGGGTGCTACCATGTTGAAACCTAGATTTCCCCTTATTTAGGTATTTTATTGAGGACAAATAGAGACAACAAGTTGTATAGAATGTAGGATTATCTAACGGGTTTCCACACAGCTTTGTTTGCATATTCTCTTATTTTTTTTTATTTATTTTTTTTTGTTTCAAAAAAGCTTTATTGAAATAACTGTAAACATACATATTTCTTTCATGTAATTGGCAAGAGTCCATGAGCTAGTGACGTATGGGATATACATTCCTACCAGGAGGGGCAAAGTTTCCCAAACCTCAAAATGCCTATAAATACAACCCCCACCACACCCACAATTCAGTTTTACAAACTTTGCCTCCTATGGAGGTGGTGAAGTAAGTTTGTGCTAGGTTTCTACGTTGATATGCGCTTCGCCAGCATGCTGAAGCCCGGTTTTCCTCTCAGGGTGCAGTGAATGACAGAGGGATGTGAAGGGAGTATTGCCTATTGAATGCTATGGTCATCCTATCGGGGATCTATTTCATAGGTTCTCTGTTATCGGTCGTAGAGATCTCTTCTCCTACCTCCCTTTTCAGATCGACTATATACTCTTATATACCATTACCTCTACTGATTCTCGTTTCAGTACTGGTTTGGCTATCTACTATATGTAGATGAGTGTCTTTTGGTAAGTATGTCTTATTTTATTTATGACACTCTCAGCTATGGTTTGGCACTTTATATGTAAAGTTCTAAATATATGTTTTATACTTCTATTTGCCATGATTCAGGTTAATCAGTATATTTCCTTCATTCAGACTGTCAGTTTTATTTTTTGGGAAATGCATATGAATAAAAAAATTTCTTACCTGAAAATTTTTCAAATTGACTTTTCTTTCTAAATTTCGGGCTGTTAGGCTCGCGGGTGCAAAAAATGCTAGAATTTATTGTCATTTTTGGCGCACAAATTAAGTTTGTTGACGTTTATGACGTCATTTCCGGCATCATAGTTGACGCCGAGAGTTTTCATGTGACGCTCATGTTTCTTGCAGACGTTTTTGGCGCCCAAAAATTTGTCAATTGTGGGCGTCATACTTGGCGCCAGTTTTTTTTACATTAAGTCTCTGGTTCCTAGAGGCTTGTTCTGTTTGCATTTTTTCCCATTCCTGAAACTGTCATTTAAGGAATTTGATCATTTTGCTTTATATGTTGTTTTTTCTATTACATATTGCAAGATGTCGCAATCTGACCCTGTATCAGAATCTACTTCTGGAAAGCTGCTGCCTGATGTTGGTTCTACCAAAGCTAAGTGCATTTGTTGTAAACTTGTGGTAACTGTTCCTCTGGCTGTAGTTTGTGTTAGTTGTCATGATAAACTTTCAAAAGCTTATATTTCCATTAGTAGTAGTCCACGTAAAAGGTCTTTTAAAACTTCTCATAAATCAGATGAATTTTTAAATGACCGCCAACATTCTGATTTATCTATCTCTGATGAGGATCTATCTGGTTCAGAAGATTCTGCCTCAGATATTAACACTGACAAATCTTCATATTTATTTAAGATGGAGTTTATTCGTCCTTTACTAAAAGAGGTGTTGATTGCATTAGATATGGAGGAGTCTAGTCCTCTTGATATTAAAACCAGTAAACGTTTAAATTCAGTTTTTAAACATTATGTAGTTATTCCAGAGGTTTTTCCAGTTCCTGATGCTATTTCAGATTTATTTTTGTTCAGGTAATCTTCTTAGGCCTGCTATTTCTTTGGCTGATGTTGCTGCAGCTTCAACTTTTTGGTTGGAGGCTTTAGCACAACAAGTACCAGATCATAATGTGTATAGCATTGTAAAGCTTCTTCAACGTGCTAATAATTTCATTTGTGATGCCATTTTTTATGTCATTAGAATTGATGTCAGGTATATGTCTTTAGCTATTTTAGCTAGAAGAGCTTTATGGCTTAAATCTTGGAATACTGATATGACTTCTAAGTCAACATTGCTATCTCTTTCTTTCCAAGGTAATAAATTATTTATTTGGTTCTCAGTTGGATTCTATTATTTCAACTGTCACTGGGGGAAGGGAGCTTTTTTGCCTCAGGATAAAAAATCTAAGGGTAAATTTAGGGCTGCTAACCGTTTTCGTTCCTTTCGTCAGAATAAGGAACAGAAGCCTGACCCTTCCCCTAAAGGAACGGTTTCCAATTGGAAGCCTTCTCCAGTCTGGAATAAATCTAAGCCTTTTAGAAAATCAAAACCAGCCCCAAAGTCCGCATGAAGGTGCGGCCCTCATTCCAGCACAGCTGGTAGGGGGCAGATTACGATTTTTCAAAGATGTTTGGATCAGTTCAATTCAAAATCATTGGATTCAGAACATTGTTTCTTAAGGGTACAGAATAGGTTTCAAGGTAAGACCACCTGTGAGAAGGTTCTTTCTCTCACGCATTCCAATAAACCCAGTAAAGGCTCAGTCTTTTCTGAAATGTGTTTCAGACCTGGAGTCATCTGGGGTAATTGTGCCAGTTCCATATCTGGAACGGGGTCTGGGGTTTTATTCAAATCTGTTCATTGTACCAAAGAAAGATAATTCTTTCAGACCAGTTCTGGATCTAAAAATTTTGAATCGTTATGTAAGGATACCAACATTCAAAATGGTGACTATAAGGACTATTCTGCCTTTTGTTCAGCAAGGGCATTATATGTCCACAATAGACTTACAGGATGCATATCTTCATATTCCAATTCATCCAGATAACTATCAGTTCCTGAGATTCTCTTTTCTAGACAAGCATTACTAGTTTGTTGCTCTTCTTTTTGGCCTAGCAACAGCTCCAAGGATCTTCTCAAAGGTTCTCGGTGCCCTTCTCTCTCTGTAATCAGAGAGCGGGGTATTGCGGTGTTTCCTTATTTGGACGATATCTTGGTACTTGCTCAGTCTTTACATTCTGCAGAATCTCACACGAATCAACTTGTGTTGTTTCTTCAAAAACATGGTTGGAGGATCAATTTACCAAAAAGTTCCTTGATTCCTCAGACAAGGGTAACCTTTTTGGGATTCCAAATAGATTCAGTATCCATGACTTTGTCTCTAACAGACAAAAGACGTCTGAAATTGGTTTCAGCTTGTCGGAACCTTCAGTCTCGGTCATTCCCTTCAGTAGCTATGTGCATGGAAGTTTTAGGTCTCATGACTGCAGCATCGGACGCGATCCCTTTTGATCGTTTTCACATGAGACCTCTTCAGCTTTGTATGCTGAACCTTTGGTGCAGGGATTATACAAAGATATCACAATCGATATCCTTAAATCCCAATACTCGACTATCTCTGACTTGGTGGTTAAATTACCACCGTTTAGTTCAAGGGGCCTCTTTTGTTCATCCAACCTGGACTGTGATTTCAACAGATGCGAGTCCTTCAGGTTGGGGAGCTGTCTGGGGATCTCTGACAGCGCAGGGGGTTTGGAAATCTCAAGAGGCGAGATTACCAATCAATATTTTGGAACTCCATGCAGTTTTCAGAGCTCTTCAGTTCTGGCCTCTTCTGAAGAGAGAATTGTTTATTTGTTTTCAGACAGACAATGTCACAACCGTGGCGTATGTCAATCATCAAGGGGGGAATCCAGCTCCTGTCTAATCTCTGCGGTTCATATCCCAGGTATAGACAATTGGGAAGTGGATTATCTCAGTCGCCAGACTTTACATCCGGGAGAATGGTCTCTTCACCCAGAGGTGTTTCTTCAGATTGTTCAGATATGGGGGCTTCCAGAAATAGATCTGATGGCTTCTCATCTAAACAGGAAACTTCCCAGGTATCTGTCCAGATCCAGGGATCCTCAGGCGGAAGCAGTGGATGCGTTGTCACTTCCTTGGAATTATCAACCTGCTTATATCTTTCCGCCTCTAGTTCTTCTTCCAAGAGTGATTTCCAAAATCATAATGGAACGTTCATTTGTTCTGCTGGTGGCTCCAGCATGGCCACACAGGTTTTGGTATGCGGATCTTGTTCGGATGTCCAGTTGCCAACCTTGGCCACTTCCGTTAAGGTCAGACCTTCTATCTCAAGGTCTGTTTTTCCATCAGGATCTCAAATCATTAAATTTGAAGGTATGGAGATTGAACGCTTAGTCATAGAGGTTTCTCTGACTCAGTGATCAATACTATGTTGCAGGCTCGTAAATCTGTGTCTAGAAAGATTTATTACCGAGTTTGTAAGACTTACATTTCATGGTGTTCCTCTAATAAGTTCTCTTGACATTCTTTTAGAATTCCTAGAATTTTACAGTTTCTTCAGGATGGTTTGGATAAGGATTTGTCCGCAAGTTCCTTGAAAGGACAAATCTCTGCTCTTTCTGTTCTGTTTCACAGAGAAATTGCTAATCTTCTTGACATTCGTTGTTTTGTACAGGCTTTGGTTCGTATCAAGCCTGTCATTAAGTCAATCTCTCCTCCTTGGAGGCTTAATTTGGTTTTGAGAGCTTTACAGGCTCCTCCGTTTGAGCCTATGCATTCTCTGGATATTAAGTTACTTTCTTGGAAAGTATTGTTTCTTTTGGCTATCTCTTCTGCTAGAAGAGTTTCTGAATTATCTGCTCTTTCTTGTGAATCTCCTTTTCTGATTTTTCATCAGGATAAGGCGGTTTTGCGGACTTCATTTAAATTTTTACCTAAAGTTGTGAATTCCAACATTAGTAGAGAAATTGTTGTCACTTCGTTGTGTCCTAATCCTAAGAATTCTTTGGAAAGATCTTTGCATTCTTTGGATGTGGTAAGAGCTTTGAAATATTATGTTGAAGCTACTAAAGATTTCAGAAAGACTTCTAGTCTTTTTTTATCTTTTCTGGTCCTAAGAAAGGTCAGAAAGCTTCTGCTATTTCTTTGGCTTTTTGGTTTAAACTTTTGATTCATCATGCTTATGTGGAGTCGGGTAAATCCCCGCCTCAGAGGATTATGGCTCATTCTACTAGGTCAGTTTCTACTTCCTGGGCTTTTAAGAATGAAGCTTCTGTTGATCAGATTTGCAAAGCAGCAACTTGGTCTTCTTTGCATACTTTCTACCATTTTGATGTTTTCTCTTCTTCAGAAGCAGTTTTTGGTAGAAACGTTCTTCAGGTAGCTGTTTCAGTTTGATTCTTCTGCTTATAATTTCAGGGTTTTTTCATTATAAGAATAAAACTTTTTGATTTGGGTTGTGGATTCTTTTTTCAGTGGAATTGGCTGTCTTTATTTTTATCCCTCCCTCTCTAGTGACTCTTGCGTGGAGTTCCACATCTTGGGTATTTGCTATCCCATACGTCACTAGCTCATGGACTTTTGCCAATTACATGAAAGAAAACATAATTTATGTAAGAACTTACCTGATAAAGAAATGAATTTCATATTGGCAAGAGTCCATGAGGCCCACCCTTTTTTGTCGTGGTTATGATTTTTTTGTATAAAGCACGATTATTCCAATTCCTTTTTGATGCTTTCGCTCCTTTCTTACCACCCCACTTCTTGGCTATTTGTTAAACTGAATTGTGGGTGTGGTGGGGGGGTGTATTTATAGGCATTTTGAGGTTTGGGAAACTTTGCCCCTCCTGGTAGGAATGTATATCCCATACGTCACTAGCTCATGGACTCTTGCCAATATGAAAGAAATGAATTTATCAGGTAAGTTCTTACATAAAACAGAATTTATGTTTACCTGATAAATTACTTTCTCCAACGGTGTGTCCGGTCCACGGCGTCATCCTTACTTGTGGGATATTCTCCTCCCCAACAGGAAATGGCAAAGAGCCCAGCAAAGCTGGTCACATGATCCCTCCTAGGCTCCGCCTACCCCAGTCATTCGACCGACGTTAAGGAGGAATATTAGCATAGGAGAAACCATATGGTACCGTGGTGACTGTAGTTAAAGAAAATAAATTATCAGACCTGATTAAAAAAAACCAGGGCGGGCCGTGGACCGGACACACCTTTGGAGAAAGTAATTTATCAGGTAAACATAAATTCTGTTTTCTCCAACATAGGTGTGTCCGGTCCACGGCGTCATCCTTACTTGTGGGAACCAATACCAAAGCTTTAGGACACGGATGAGGGGAGGGAGCAAATCAGGTCACCTAAATGGAAGGCACCACGGCTTGCAAAACCTTTCTCCCAAAAATAGCCTCAGAAGAAGCAAAAGTATCAAACTTGTAAAATTTGGTAAAAGTGTGCAGTGAAGACCAAGTCGCTGCCCTACATATCTGATCAACAGAAGCCTCGTTCTTGAAGGCCCATGTGGAAGCCACAGCCCTAGTGGAATGAGCTGTGATTCTCTCGGGAGGCTGCCGTCCGGCAGTCTCGTAAGCCAATCTGATGATGCTTTTAATCCAAAAAGAGAGAGAGGTAGAAGTTGCTTTTTGACCTCTCCTTTTGCCAGAATAAACAACAAACAAGGAAGATGTTTGTCTAAAATCCTTTGTAGCATCTAAATAGAATTTTAGAGCGCGAACAACATCCAAATTGTGCAACAAACGTTCCTTCTTTGAAACTGGTTTCGGACACAGAGAAGGTACGATAATCTCCTGGTTAATGTTTTTGTTAGAAACAACTTTTGGAAGAAAACCAGGTTTAGTACGTAAAACCACCTTATCTGCATGGAACACCAGATAAGGAGGAGAACACTGCAGAGCAGATAATTCTGAAACTCTTCTAGCAGAAGAGATTGCAACCAAAAACAAAACTTTCCAAGATAATAACTTAATATCAACGGAATGTAAGGGTTCAAACGGAACCCCCTGAAGAACTGAAAGAACTAAATTGAGACTCCAAGGAGGAGTCAAAGGTTTGTAAACAGGCTTAATTCTAACCAGAGCCTGAACAAAGGCTTGAACATCTGGCACAGCTGCCAGCTTTTTGTGAAGTAACACAGACAAGGCAGAAATCTGTCCCTTCAGGGAACTTGCAGATAATCCTTTTTCCAATCCTTCTTGAAGGAAGGATAGAATCTTAGGAATCTTAACCTTGTCCCAAGGGAATCCTTTAGATTCACACCAACAGATATATTTTTTCCAAATTTTGTGGTAAATCTTTCTAGTTACAGGCTTTCTGGCCTGAACAAGAGTATCGATAACAGAATCTGAGAACCCTCGCTTCGATAAGATCAAGCGTTCAATCTCCAAGCAGTCAGCTGGAGTGAAACCAGGTTCGGATGTTCGAACGGACCCTGAACAAGAAGGTCTCGTCTCAAAGGTAGCTTCCAAGGTGGAGCCGATGACATATTCACCAGATCTGCATACCAAGTCCTGCGTGGCCACGCAGGAGCTATCAAGATCACCGACGCCCTCTCCTGATTGATCCTGGCTACCAGCCTGGGGATGAGAGGGAACGGCGGGAACACATAAGCTAGTTTGAAGGTCCAAGGTGCTACTAGTGCATCCACTAGAGCCGCCTTGGGATCCCTGGATCTGGACCCGTAGCAAGGAACTTTGAAGTTCTGACGAGAGGCCATCAGATCCATGTCTGGAATGCCCCACAGCTGAGTGACTTGGGCAAAGATTTCCGGATGGAGTTCCCACTCCCCCGGATGCAATGTCTGACGACTCAGAAAATCCGCTTCCCAATTTTCCACTCCTGGGATGTGGATAGCGGACAGGTGGCAGGAGTGAGACTCCGCCCATAGAATGATTTTGGTCACTTCTTCCATCGCTAGGGAACTCTTTGTTCCCCCCTGATGGTTGATGTACGCAACAGTTGTCATGTTGTCTGATTGAAACCGTATGAACTTGGCCCTCGCTAGCTGAGGCCAAGCCTTGAGAGCATTGAATATCGCTCTCAGTTCCAGAATATTTATCGGTAGAAGAGATTCTTCCCGAGACCAAAGACCCTGAGCTTTCAGGGATCCCCAGACCGCGCCCCAGCCCATCAGACTGGCGTCGGTCGTGACAATGACCCACTCTGGTCTGCGGAATGTCATCCCTTGTGACAGGTTGTCCAGGGACAGCCACCAACGGAGTGAGTCTCTGGTCCTCTGATTTACTTGTATCTTCGGAGACAAGTCTGTATAATCCCCATTCCACTGACTGAGCATGCACAGTTGTAATGGTCTTAGATGAATGCGCGCAAAAGGAACTATGTCCATAGCCGCTACCATCAACCCGATCACTTCCATGCACTGAGCTATGGAAGGAAGAGGAACGGAATGAAGAATCCGACAAGAGTCTAGAAGCTTTGATTTTCTGGCCTCTGTCAGAAATATCCTCATTTCTAAGGAGTCTATTATTGTTCCCAAGAAGGGAACCCTTGTTGACGGAGATAGAGAACTCTTTTCCACGTTCACTTTCCATCCGTGAGATCTGAGAAAGGCCAGGACGATGTCCGTGTGAGCCTTTGCTTGAGGAAGGGACGACGCTTGAATCAGAATGTCGTCCAAGTAAGGTACTACAGCAATGCCCCTTGGTCTTAGCACAGCTAGAAGGGACCCTAGTACCTTTGTGAAAATCCTTGGAGCAGTGGCTAATCCGAAAGGAAGCGCCACGAACTGGTAATGCTTGTCCAGGAATGCGAACCTTAGGAACCGATGATGTTCCTTGTGGATAGGAATATGTAGATACGCATCCTTTAAATCCACCGTGGTCATGAATTGACCTTCCTGGATGGAAGGAATAATAGTTCGAATGGTTTCCATCTTGAACGATGGAACCTTGAGAAACTTGTTTAAGATCTTGAGATCTAAGATTGGTCTGAACGTTCCCTCTTTTTTGGGAACTATGAACAGATTGGAGTAGAACCCCATCCCTTGTTCTCTTAATGGAACAGGATGAATCACTCCCATTTTTAACAGGTCTTCTACACAATGTAAGAATGCCTGTCTTTTTATGTGGTCTGAAGACAACTGAGACCTGTGGAACCTCCCCCTTGGGGGAAGTCCCTTGAATTCCAGAAGATAACCTTGGGAGACTATTTCTAGCGCCCAAGGATCCAGAACATCTCTTGCCCAAGCCTGAGCGAAGAGAGAGAGTCTGCCCCCCACCAGATCCGGTCCCGGATCGGGGGCCAACATTTCATGCAGTCTTGGTAGCAGTGGCAGGTTTCTTGGCCTGCTTTCCCTTGTTCCAGCCTTGCATTGGTCTCCAAGCTGGCTTGGCTTGAGAAGTATTACCCTCTTGCTTAGAGGACGTAGCACCTCGGGCTGGTCCGTTTCTACGAAAGGGACGAAAATTAGGTTTATTTTTTGCCTTGAAAGGCCGATCCTGAGGAAGGGCGTGGCCCTTACCCCCAGTGATATCAGAGATAATCTCTTTCAAGTCTGGGCCAAACAGCGTTTTCCCCTTGAAAGGAATGTTAAGTAGCTTGTTCTTGGAAGACGCATCAGCCGACCAAGATTTCAACCAAAGCGCTCTGCGCGCCACAATAGCAAACCCAGAATTCTTAGCCGCTAACCTAGCCAATTGCAAAGTGGCGTCTAGGGTGAAAGAATTAGCCAATTTGAGAGCATTGATTCTGTCCATAATCTCCTCATAAGGAGGAGAATCACTATCGACCGCCTTTATCAGCTCATCGAACCAGAAACATGCGGCTGTAGCGACAGGGACAATGCATGCAATTGGTTGTAGAAGGTAACCCTGCTGAACAAACATCTTTTTAAGCAAACCTTCTAATTTTTTATCCATAGGATCTTTGAAAGCACAACTATCCTCTATGGGTATAGTGGTGCGTTTGTTTAAAGTGGAAACCGCTCCCTCGACCTTGGGGACTGACTGCCATAAGTCCTTTCTGGGGTCGACCAAAGGAAACAATTTTTTAAATATGGGGGGAGGGACGAAAGGAATACCGGGCCTTTCCCATTCTTTATTAACAATGTCCGCCACCCGCTTGGGTATAGGAAAAGCTTCTGGGAGCCCCGGCACCTCTAGGAACTTGTCCATTTTACATAGCTTCTCTGGGATGACCAACTTGTCACAATCATCCAGAGTGGATAATACCTCCTTAAGCAGAATGCGGAGATGTTCCAACTTAAATTTAAATGCAATCACATCAGATTCAGCCTGTTGAGAAATGTTCCCTGAATCAGTAATTTCTCCCTCAGACAAAACCTCCCTGGCCCCATCAGACTGGGTTAGGGGCCCTACAGAGATATTAGTATCAGCGTTGCCATGCTCTTCAGTATCTAAAACAGAGCAGCCGCGCTTACGCTGACAAGTGTTCATTTGGGCTAAAATGTTTTTGACAGAATTATCCATTACAGCCGTTAATTGTTGCATAGTAAGGAGTATTGGCGCGCTAGATGTACTAGGGGCCTCCTGAGTGGGCAAGACTCGTGTAGACGAAGGAGGGAATGATGCAGTACCATGCTTACTCCCCTCACTTGAGGAATCATCTTGGGCATCATTGTCATTATCACATAAATCACATTTATTTAAATGAATAGGAATTCTGGCTTCCCCACATTCAGAACACAGTCTATCTGGTAGTTCAGACATGTTAAACAGGCATAAACTTGATAACAAAGTACAAAAAACGTTTTAAAATAAAACCGTTACTGTCACTTTAAATTTTAAACTGAACACACTTTATTACTGCAATTGCGAAAAAACATGAAGGAATTGTACAAAATTCACCAAATTTTCACCACAGTGTCTTAAAGCCTTAAAAATATTGCACAGCAAATTTGGAAGCTTTAACCCTTAAAATAACGGAACCGGAGCCGTTTTAAACTTTAACCCCTTTACAGTCCCTGGTATCTGCTTTGCTGAGACCCAACCAAGCCCAAAGGGGAATACGATACCAAATGACGCCTTCAGAAAGTCTTTTCTAAGTATCAGAGCTCCACACACATGCGACTGCATGCCATGCCTCTCAAAAACAAGTGCGCCACACCGGCGCGAAAATGAGGCTCTGCTTATGCTTTGGGAAAGCCCCTAAGAAATAAGGTGTCTAATACAGTGCCTGCCGATATTCATATATCACAATACCCAGATAAAATGATTCCTCAAGGCTAAATATGTGTTAATAATGAATCGATTTAGCCCAGAAAAGTCTACAGTCTTAATAAGCCCTTGTGAAGCCCTTATTTATGATCGTAATAAACATGGCTTACCGGATCCCATAGGGAAAATGACAGCTTCCAGCATTACATCGTCTTGTTAGAATGTGTCATACCTCAAGCAGCAAGAGACTGCATACTGTTCCCCCAACTGAAGTTAGTAGCTCTCAACAGTCCTGTGTGGAACAGCCATGGATTTTAGTTACGGTTGCTAAAATCATTTTCCTCATACAAACAGAAATCTTCATCTCTTTTCTGTTTCTGAGTAAATAGTACATACCAGCACTATTTCAAAATAACAAACTCTTGATTGAATAATAAAAACTACAGTTAAACACTAAAAAACTCTAAGCCATCTCCGTGGAGATGTTGCCTGTACAACGGCAAAGAGAATGACTGGGGTAGGCGGAGCCTAGGAGGGATCATGTGACCAGCTTTGCTGGGCTCTTTGCCATTTCCTGTTGGGGAGGAGAATATCCCACAAGTAAGGATGACGCCGTGGACCGGACACACCTATGTTGGAGAAATTATGTTTTTGCAACAAATGTAAACAATATACATCAAGATTTTCTTAATTCAAGAAAAAAGAAAATGAAATTAAAGTCCAAATCTGGGTGCACCTTTGATTCTTAATATTCGCATGTTATTCGTGGTGTTGAATATGAATGATTGTTTGTTTTTCCTTTTCCATGTCTGTCAGCTGATGTCAGACTGTCTTTGATCTATTAACTGGTGGAGCTATAGAGCTCACACCTCTTCTTTATGAAAACCATAAACCTATTGTAACATATAGCATGCCTTTTACATAAAAAAACACTATTGCCTTCTGCTGATTAACCTTGTTCGTGTCTGTGAGATTTTATGTGTCCCCAGAACTGTCCCTTGTTTGGCATTCTTCCTACTGTAGTAACATAATCTCGTGCGTGCCTATAGTGCCGCTCTGTAGGTGGTGATACCTCTCTAGGTGTAACAAAGTGTCTACCTGCTGTTTCCATTCCTTAACTGTTGGAATTATTTTATTTTTCCAGTGTTTGGGTATCAGCATCTTTGCCCCGTTCAGCATGACTAGTCTTAGGGCGTTAGATGCCTTGCTCTCAAGATGAGGCAATGAGAGAAACAGCAAATTTTTAGGGCTGTTTTGTAGGGGCTTCCCTGTTGCTATCCTGATGTGATCAAGTATTTCCGTCCAGAATCGGTCGAGGCCAGGGCAGTCCCACCATATGTGAGTCAATGTACCTTTCCCTCCATATTCTCTTAATTTTTATATCTGTCTTTAATTGCCCTTGCAGAAAAGCTAGATAAAAGGAAAACCTAGGTCCGCACATGGTGCTGTCTCTAGCTTTAAAGAAAATCAGTGGAATTTAGAAGTACAGCAATTTTCTAAGTTAAATTACAAAATAAATAATGAACATTTTTTTACTTCACATAATTAAACTTTTGCTATTATAACCCCCCCTGTTTAAAGGGACATTGTACAGTAGATTTTTCTTTGCATAAATGTTTTGTACATGATCCATTTTCTAGCCCACCTGCTTATATTTTTTAATAACATTGTGCTTATTTTCAGACTCCTAACAAAGCCCCAAAGTATAAGATGTAGACCGAAGTCTACAGATTCCTGCTTTCTCCTGTTTGTGTATTCTGTCTTTTCATATGCAAGGAAGGGGGAGAGCCTGCTCTTCCTGCTTTCCCATCCCCTTTCAATGGGTGTCCCATCCTAACCTCATCAACATTGCAAAACTGAGAGCTTCTAAGTAAGTTTTTATATGGTTTTATACTGTGTTTTCAGATCAGTATCTGTGCATATTCTTCTTTATAGTAGTGTCTATTATATGAAAACTGCTGTACACTGTCCCTTTAATGTCCATAAAGGCAAATAAAAGTGTAAATAGCTTGCAAATCACTTCACTGAATTGAAGTAGTTGTCGGTGTTCTAACAGAATAGCAAACATATCAGATCAGCAAACGGAAGTGACGTTCCGCCAGCTGTCTGATCAAAAATACTCACTGCACATGTGCTCCTCGGCGTAATCACATTCCTATGCCTGCATGTCGCAACCCATCAGATTCTATGTTAGTGCGGCCGTGCACACTAACAACATAGCCATCAGATTGTTGGACACTGTCTGTGTTCAGCTCAGGATTTTCAGTTCACTGTCATTCTTGAGCTGAGTTTAACTATGTGTTTATCTCCTATGCAGGAGTTAAATACAGTGTTCAAGGCAATAGTAATAATTCATAAGAAGATTTTGTTATTGCAGCTTTATGTCCCTGTAAAGTAATTAGTATAGTGTGTATCTGCAATTAAGTGTTGCATTTCAAAAGAGCTGTATATTAAATAAATGTTTTAAAACATTTAAAGTTGTCATTTTTTGTATTGTAGCCCAGGGACACACACCTTAAAAAGTCTCTTGAGCATGTTTGTCTTATTGTCTTTTGCTGTAGCTGTAATTAATAACAGATATAAATATGCTGCAGAGCTGATTATGTAATACAGTGAGGGCCAACACAAGGTGGCCGCAGATCAATATTTTAAAAGCGTTAAGGGCTACATAACAATTTCTGAATATTAAAACACAAATAATATATTTACTAAAAACGTCTAGTGCCTCAGGGCCAGCTTTAGACAATGTTGCAGGGTATCCTCTTTCTGTTGCTTTCCCCCTCAGAAGGCTCATTTAAAGGGACAGTCTACACCAGAATTGATAGATAATCCCTTTATTACCCATTCCCTAGTTTTGCATAACCAACACAGTTATATAAATATACTTTTTACCTCTGTGATTACTTTGTATCTAAGCCTCTGCAAACTGCCCCCTTATTTCAGTTCTTTTGATAGACTTCCATTTTAGCCAATCAGAGCTAGCTCACCGGAACTCCACGTGCGTGAGCACAGTGTTATCTATATGACACACATGAACTAACACCCTCTAGTGGTGAAAAATTGTCAAAATGCCCTGAGAGAAGAGGCGGCCTTCAAAGGTTTAGAAATTAGCATATGAACCTCCTAGGTTTAGCTTTAAACTAAGAATAGCAAGAAAACAAAGCAAAATTCGTGATAAAAGCAAATTGGAAAATTGTTTAAAATTACATTCTCTATCTGAATCATGAAAGTTTATTTTGGACTAGACTGTCCCTTTAGTTTACCCACTAACCAGAAGTTCCCCTAAGCGCATATATTTAGTTCAGCTTCCTCCTGTTACCACAATAACAATGGCACTTGTTCTCAATTCTTCTTCTTATTTTTTCCTGGGGCCACAAAAACTTGTGCAGAGGGCCACAACGCAAACTCACTGAGCAGGGCTTCCGAATGCTGAAGAAAGTAGCATGTAACATTTGCCTATAATCTGTTGTATAACTCACTAGACTTCCACACTACCTCTGGAAGCAACATCAGCACTGATTTCTATGGCCAAGCAGTTATGCATAAGCCTCACATCTACATGCGCAATGCACTACAGTGGTGTAAAGCACACTGTCAGTGGACTCTGGAACAGTGCAAACGTGTTCTCTGGAGTGAGGAAAAACATTTCACTATCTGTGAGTTTGATGGAAGAATCTGGGTGTAAATGATGCCTACCAGAAAGCACAGTGCTGGGGGGAGGGGGAACAATAACATAAAATGCTGCAAACCTATTAATATCAGTGGAAGCATCTGCCTTAGAGTTTTATTTGTTCATATGAGTTGAATACCATGTTAAAAATAGCTGCACATTGGCATTAAAACAGAAACACTAGTGGGTGCTTAATATGCTTAGATATAAGAAGCACAATTTCAGGAAGGTGGCATTTGCCCTTCAGACACACAGGGAAAAGGTATTTCAGCACTGCATATAGATGACGTTCACAGATATTGTATGTGACTAATTTTTTTCTAAAATTCCAAAGAAGTTCCTTTCCTTGGTAAAACATTCCTTTTATAGAATTGCCAACTACCCTTTTCAAATCTTTTTCTTTTTTCTGAGTGGCTCGTTGCTTTACAGTAGAGGGACAACCTATTTTACTATTGTGCAGAGGTACGCTGAGGGGCAGTAAGGCATCTAATTAGCAGTACTGCCTATTTTGTCACTGAAAGAGAAAAAAAGCTAACGTTCTGAACGTTTCATGCAGCACATTAAAAAAAAAAGTGAGTTTTACATGGCCTTTTACAAAAAAGTGTTTACTTGCAATACATGTGCACTGCCTAGATTTACATGCGATTCTGAAACACCATTTATTTTAGCGCCCCTTTAAATACTTATCCAGTATGTGATACTTTTAAGACTCACTCAGATTCCTCAGACATACAAACAATAGAAAAGTGTGATTGACTCTTAAAGGGACAGTAAACACCTTGTAATTACAAGGCATTTCTGTTGTGTTGCTATAGAAAAACATATCAGTCCAGTATTAATGTTTTTAAAACAAATTAAAGGGATATGAAACCCAAATATTTTCTTTTGTGATTCAGACAGGGCATATTTTAAAAACAGCTTCCAATTTACTTCTATTATCAAATGCTTCGTTCCCATGATATTCTGTGTTGAAGAGATACCTAGGTAGGCATCTGGAGCACAATAGCAGGAAATAGTGCTGCCATATAGTGCTCTTGCAAGTGGATAACATTCTTGCAAAACTGCTGCCATATAGTGCTCCAGAAATGGGCCGGCTTCTAATCTTACAAAAAAAGATACCAAGAGAATGAAGAAAAATTATAATATAAATAAATTAGAAAGTTGTTTAAATCACATGCTCTATCTGAATCATAAAAGAAAAAAAAATTGGTTTCAAAATGACTCCAGGATGGTCTCTAAAGTAATCCTGTTTGTCTAGGGAACAAAGCTAGTTACAGTCATAAAGTTTGTATAACATGCATTGTTTTTCAGTTGTTATCAGTTAACGCTAATTAGGGACATATGTAGCAGGGTTATCCCTGAGAAGTCAACAGTGCGCTATTCCAGCTCTAAGAATTATAAATTGCTAGATTACATGAAAAGGGGACAAAATTAACAATGAAACTATATTGCAAAATTGTTTCATGATGTACAACTAAATATTTTATATAAAATACTGCCCCTTCAATTTGTGTCATTTTCATATGAGGTTTTGGTTATTTTTTTGAGTTGCCATAACAACTGGACATTCATAGTTGTTTTGTAGTCCCTACATGGCAACCCATTTGTTAAAGGAAATGTTAAGGTACATTTTCAGTTGTTTGTATGTCTGAGAAGTAACACTCTGAAAGAAATTTTATACCTCATATTTTTCTTAGGACACAGTTTGGTAAATGCAGAATGTGTGTTTAGCAGTAGTTGTTAAAAGGAGATAAAACACTTTGCATATTCATGTGAAAAAGCATTAAAGGGACCCTAAACACCAAGTACATTTCATGCACCTTCCTCTGATCACGGGGGCTGCCATTATAGAACTTAGTTTACTCCGTAGGTATCTGAATGAGAGTTACTGCACACGTGCAAACAGGTCAGCACTGAAATGTAGTGAAAGACAGATATCAACATTGCTGCACCCATGTCTAGAGGGAAGCGGGGAACTCGCCTCAATTCTATGATTATAAAATGTATTTAGGGTCATATTACAAATTGAGTGCAAAATATTGCTTCCGCAAAATCGATATTTATGCTCAACTGAGTAATAGCAGTGCACGCAAATGTGTGCTGGTATTACAGGTTAGGTGCAATGCACAGAAACATTGTGCTTACCAGAGCACTCTTCCATAGGCTTCAATGGGAGCCTCGTTCTGATGCCGTCATACACGGTACAGAACCTAAGCGCAGCAAATTTAAATGTATATGAATATACACATATATTTATGTGTATCTATTGCACATATTAATACACAAATATGTATATAAGCGTTTACATATATATTTATGTGTATATATTGCACATATTAATACACACATATGTATATAAGCGTTTACATATATATTTATGGGGAACACACAGTTCCCATAGACCGCAATGAAAAGGCACTTATTTTGGGTGTATTTGGGGCACTTTTAGAAAATTAACCAGAGATCTGATCTCTGGTTAATTTTCTGAGTGCTAACCAGCAACTTTTAAAGGCTGGTTAGTTATCGCGCACACAAACGGGCGAATTTGCCTGTTTGTTTGCGGGCACACAATATATTAGCGTTTCACTTGTAATCTAGCCCTTACTGTTTAATTTCCCTTTAAGTAAAGATGTTAAAAATATTTGTTGCATAAAATAGGTTAAGCTGTCTATTCTGGTTTTGTCAGTGTACGGCTAGTTTGTAATGGGACTGTACTAATGTTTTTGTCATTCACATGAAACAGCAGAATCTAAACGTGCTGATTTTTATATTAACGTGAAACTTATACAGTTGTTTCAATTGTGACAACTTCCTTGTCATTGGCTTATTGTTACTTCATGTTAATATTCATTGGTTGATAGGTACTTCATGGTAATTCACTGAGTATCAGTAGGAAGTGACTATAAGCCAATTAGCATTAGCAGGAAGTGCACAGCTCAGGGGTGCATACCTTCCAAGCATCCTGTGGCACTGTCATGGGTTGTGAGGTGTGGCCCAGTTTCTGCATGCAGCTCCTTGGTATCCTGGCAATTAGGAACTGACGAACCCCTGGCCACACCCTATCCATGACCCACTCAGACCCATATGGACCTTCCATTACCCCAGCCTCTGCACATAACCTCACTGCTCCCACACAAGAACACAGTCACAAAATACTGGTGGGCCATTGCCACCAAACTCTTAACCTGTTATCATCCAGCAGTTGGGAGACATAGGGATGCTTACAACCCATGTTAACCTCCATCTGTTTCCCTTTCTCGGAACCCTCTCCTTTCTCATCAGTTCCTCTTGTACATTCTTTAGCATGTAAGCTCACAAACCTACCTGTCCTGTATATCACTATTTTTACAAGGTGGCCTACATCACGTGGAAGCTCATGGGCCGGGCCCTTTACCCCTTCATAAATTTTGAAATAGCCATTTTTTTATTTTTTTATATTATTTATGACCAATAATGGGTACAAAGTTACAAATTGCATCATCAGCCCACCTCGCAGGATGAGCTAGAAAGGCAGATATAGCAATACAATAAGCTGCAATTTCATACATTAACATACTCTTAGCTGTGAGAATTTTCAATGAGTCGTCAGATGTTCTAATAGATATGGGTTTGCACCACAATAGTGGGGTTTTTAGTATTATTAACTCAACCTAAAATAACACATAAATCAAACAAACCAAACAAACAAGACATATCCAGTCCTAACACAAATGATACTGAGAGATTTAGCATGAGTAACAGTCTATCTGAACAGTGCTCAAATCCAGGGAGGTTGACTGAAATTGATTTTTGAAGTACCCCAGTAGCTCAAGTAACCATTATTGAAACAGATGGAAACATTAGGTAGCTTTTCATGTCTTAAAGTACAAAAGTTAGGCTTAATCATTATCAAGAGATCTCCACTATCAAAACAGATATAAAGAATAGGTAACTCATGACAGATAGAAATCCTAGGTAACTCATGTCTTAAAATATAAGCAAGTTAGGCAAGAACTGCACATACATTACATCAAGCCGGCATGGAGTAGCTAGGAAATATTAACCCCTTAATGACCGGACCATTTTTCAATTTTCTTACCCTTAATGACAATGGCTATTTTTACATTTCTGCACTGTTTGCATTTAGCTGTAATTTTCCTCTTACTCGTTTACTTTACCCACACATATTATATACCGTTTTTCTCATCATTAAATGGACTTTCTAAAGATACCATTATTTTCATCATATCTTATAATTTACTAAAAATAAAGATAAAATATGAGGAAAAAATGGAAAAAAACACACTTTTTCTAACTTTGACCCCCAAAATCTGTTACACATCTACAATCACCAAAAAACACCCATGCTAAATAGTTTCTAAATTTTGTCCTGAGTTTAGAAATACCCAATGTTTACATGTTCTTAGCTTTTTTTGCAATTTATAGGGCAATAAACACAAGTAGCACTTTGCTATTTCCAAACCACTTTTTTTCAAAATTAGCGCTAGTTACATTGGGACACTGATATCTGTCAGGAATATCTGAATATCCCTTGACATGTATATATTTTGTTTTAGAAGACATCCCAAAGTATTGATCTAGGCCCATTTTGGTATATTTCATGCCACCATTTCACCGCCAAATGCGATAAAAAAAAAAAAAAGTTCACTTTTTCACAAATTTTGTCACAAACTTTAGGTTTCCCACTGAAATTATTTACAAACAGCTTCTGCAATTATGGCACAAATGGTTGTAAATGCTTCTCTGGGATCCCCTTTTTCAGAAATAACAGACTTATATGGCTTTGTGGTTGCTTTTTGGTAATTAGAAGGCCGCTAAATGCCACTGCGCACCCCACGTGTTTTATGCCCAGGAGTGAAGGGGTTAATTAGGGAGCTTGTAGGGAGCTTGTAGGGTTAATTTTAGCTTTAGTGTAGTGTAGTAGACAACCCCAAGTATTGATCTAGGCCCATTTTGGTATATTTTATGCCACCATTTCACCGTCAAATGCGAGCAAATAAAAAAAAAAAACTTTACATTTTTCACAATTTTAGGTTTCTCACTGAAATTATTTACAAACAGCTTGTGCAATTATGGCAGAAATTGTTGTAAAAGCTTCTCTGGGATCCCCTTTGTTCAGAAATAGCAGATTTATATGGCTTTGGCGTTGCTTTTTGGTAATTAGAAGGCCGATAAATGATGCTGCGCACCACACGTGAATTATTCCCAGCAGTGAAGGGGTTAAATTAGGTAGCTTGTAGGGAGCTTGCAGGGTTAATTTTAGAGATCAGCCTCCCACCTGACACATCCCACCCCCTGATCCCTCCCAAACAGCTCTCTTCCCTCCCCCACCCCACAATTGTTACCGCCATCTTAAGTACTGGCAGAAAGTCTGCCAGTACTAAATAAAAGAGTTTTTTTTTTTTTTTTTAAATAAAAATTATAAAATATTTTAGTTGTGATGGACCCCTGCCTTAGCACCAACCTCCCTGATCCCCCCCCCCTCCAGCTCTCTAACCCTCTCCCCTACCTAATTACCGCCATCTTGGGTACTGGCAGCTGTCTGCCAGTACCCAGTTTGGCCCCACAAACCAAACTTATTTTAATTGTATTTATAACTGTTATTTGTGTTTAATTATTTCTGTAGTGTAGCAGCCCCCCCCACAATACTCCCACCCCCTCCCCCTCACAGATCCTTTTAAATATAAAAAAAATAAAATAACTTTTTTTCCCCTTACTTTTTCATTGGTGTCAGTGTGGCTAATGTGCGCATGTGCACGTGCGCCCACACGTGCACGCGCGCGCATCGTGCACGCGCGCGCACACGCTCCCTCCTCCCACCGGTCAGAGGCACCATCAGCACCATCACTACCGGTGCAGAGAGGGCCACAGAGTGGCTCTCTCTGCATCGGAGTCTTGTAAAGGGGTATTGCAGGATGCCTCCATATCGAGGCATCACTGCAATACCCTCAGAGCTGCTGGAAGTGATTGTGATCACTTCCAGCACTCTGTTAGACAACTGACGTACCAGGTACGTCCATTGTGATTAACTGATTGTTAATGCATGACGTACCTGGTACGTCAGTTGTCATTAAGGGGTTAATACTGGGTACGAGTCAGTCAGGCGAAAGCTGATAAAATAGTAGTTTAGCACTGTAAATCCAGTGGAGTACAGCATTTATACAGCGGCATTACACAAATGAAAGATGATAGTTGATATATATGAGTTATGTACTCATACTTAGGATTGTATTATCCATATATAACTAAAGTTACATCTAAATTAATTTAAACTAAACTGAACTAAACTAAATGAGGATAAGTACAAGGTACCAAGATAGCTGTTACATTACCTCTAAGCAGCAAATTTATAGTAGGTGTATTAGGTAAGTTTCTAAACCCTGGGGGAAATAATCATTGTGTCCCAAACCTTTAACAACGAACATAACAAGACAAGCCCAACATAACCAGAACAACCAAATCAAAGTGTGGTTCTCAGACATGGTATTGGCACTTTTGTGGGGATGGTACTGATTTAAGCTACGCCCCTGCCCGGAAGTACGCGTTACCAAGTCCCGGGTCATGAAGAATTAAAAAAACAGATTTACTGTAGCCTTGTAAGGTTGGCAGACAGGTGTATAGTTGACTCTTAACCTAATGCCTGAAAGTAGTGTGCCAGTATCAATCTGGGGACATGTGCAAAATGTTTGCGTTTAGGATAACTGTAGAATAAGGAGAGTTACATGTGATGACAGCCAGTGTTGAAATTGATGTGTATCATAGTAGGCAAAAAAATAGAATGGAAATAGTAATAGCTAGCAGCATTAAAATATTATGATGTTTGGATAGCAGACAGCAACAAATAGACCAAACCAAAATCAGCAGGTTCTCCCGTTAGGTTAAGTAACATTCTGCAGAGTATGTGCTACGATACATAGATACACACTTATCTAGATCCCCCTGGCTGCAATAAATTGGGTTCTTCATTGCTTCGATGGAATTTACAATTTGGATTATATAACAGTCTATAGAGTGTTAACAGGATGAAACTGCCAAATTGGTGCTCTCGGTTATACAGAATGACCTAACTACAGCAATCCCATGTACCTCGCATAAGAAGTCTAAATGCACATAGGAGGTGTTGGTATTTTTCAGGGTGACTAGCGCTAAGCAAATAAATCTGTGACATAGAAGTATAAAGTATAGTAATCGGCTTCAATCTGCTGGTGTTTAAAGTGAACGGTACACAAAAAGAAATTTAAGTAAGTTACAATGAAACATCTGTACACATCGTATTCATAGTTTGAGCTTAATAACTGGTAAATTTAGAATTAAAGTTTTGCAATGTAACTCAACTTATGTACTGACCACAAATTTCTACTGCCTTAAAAATGATAACACAAGCCGCCACAATGCACAAGGGCTCCCAGACACAATATAGGAGTGCTGGGTGAAATGACCGCTTTTATACAAGATGGCGTGCATCATGGCGACTCATTCAAGTTATATTGATGAAAATGTGGACATGAGATCGGGTCACCTCTGGTGAAAAACTAGTGTGGGCTAGTAAACTGCTCTTACCAATAAAACCTATAAATACCACAATAGAGCAGAGAGGCAATCGGTAAAAAAGTGTCCTTTGGAGCGGGAAGGTTAATAGCAACCGGTAACCCAAGTGAGCCACAGTCAATATCTAAATCTAAATAACAATAGCCAACAGGGCTAAGACAGACAATATGCAGTTCCAGAATAAATCTGTCAATAATGAGCAGGAGAGGTTCACAAGGGCTCCGCTCGTGCAGGAGCAGAGGTCTCATACAGTTTGCGATGCACAAATTTGTCCATCAGATGTTGCACTAACCACTGCTATGCAAGGTTCCAGAGCAACGTCCCATCAGAGCGGAGTCCCATAAACAAAGTCACCCGACACCAGTAGGCAAATAGACCCCCGATTGTCCCCTCCAACAGTCCTTCCAGCATACAGGATAACATAAAGAGTCTTTCAAGACAAAGGGGTTCCCGGTGCAGTTTACGGGGCTATGGGTGTAATAGGCAGTGCTTCCGTTATTACTCAGGAGGTCATCTTGGCTATGCACCAGAGAGTGTAATGGGGGTGGCGGTAAGCCCCAATTTGCTGCCCAGTATGACTCTGCAGAAAGTTCTGGTATCCACATGCGCAGGGGAGCTATGGATATCCTTGGTGTCTCCGTCACTGCTCTCAGTTGTGCAGAGGCTAGGCCTGGAGGATCACTCGGTAACTCATATGGGTAAGATACAATATCATTCATTGGAGTATGCTGAACCTGGTCCGTGTGACCCGAAGTGTTTCTCTCCAACTGACGGGGTTGTTCTGAGGCATTCATTGCTGTGCAGAGACTTATGCAGGAGGATAGGAGCCAATCCAGCCTAGGCACAAAAAAGGCTTTTATTTCAGCCAATACTTGGTCAGCTGCATCCGACTCATCTGTAGCGAGGGTTTCCATTGTACAGGTACACCACACGGCACTGTGTCCCTGTCTAAATATGCGGGTATGAAAATATGTACAGCGTGGCAGCAAAGCACACGCCACGGTGCCAAATGGCCTTCTTAGACTTGTGCTGCGACCGGGGGCTAGGGTTGATGGAACGCCCTACACAATTAAGATATCGACTGGCGATGACCAGAACAGGGTCTCCTAGTAAGATGTATGATGTGGGGGTCTGGATGGTCTTGAAATACTTCGAAAAAGGCCACTTTTTGGCTGATAGGAGCGGAGCTCTTGTAGCTTGCTTCAATCCAGAAGTCCCGCCCACCGGAAGTCCTTGAAATAGCCATTTTTTTGTGAATTGTGCAGTGGCTAAATGCACCTCTCTCTTCTAGTGCTGCAAAATATATTGGTGTTTTTCAAATAAATTATGATAATGGGTGGCAAACATTTTGAGTAAATTATCTCTTTAAGGACTGATTGCTCACTGTCTAATAAGCAAATCTCCCACCACTTAACCTCTACACACCATTAGGATGTTCCATGCCGTCCTAGCAGTGCTGGGCTTTAACGCCGCTAGGACGGCATGGAACGTCCTACCTTATATGGCATCATGCGGCCTACTATTAGATAATAATGGGAAATTGGACTTGGGGGGCGTGCCTAGCAGTGTAGGCAGTCCCCCATGATCTGTTCCCAGCCTTGAAATCATGATCGCATCGACGATTGCGTGATTTAATCTTTCCAGCAAGTGTTTACATTGGAACATTGTTTTGTCTAAGCACTTGCACCTTGGCATGAAGGGGTTAATTGGAGAACAGTGACATGCGCCACAAGCATAAAAACAAAACATGTTTTGTGTCATCTCAGTACATGATTATCCATTTTACAAAAACGTGTAAGACATTCTAAAATGCCCTTTAACATTAGATCTTTTGGAGAAGGTCAAAGTTATTTCATCATATAACAAATTCCATGCTTTATATAATGTGGCTCTGTTAATGTTCTGTTATCTGCTATCATTTTATTATTTAATGACACTGTCTGTTGTGAGGAAATCTCTCCGATCTCTTAACTATTATATTACACGAAGGATGTCTACCTACTTCTGAGCTGAGCAATTTGCAACGAAAATACAAATATTTGTTTCATTTTCACAAAACGAATAACAGATCGAGTGCAACAATTTTAAGGAAAACAAATATATACTAACAAAATTTGTTAATAGTCAATTGTTTCCTTTAAATGACCTTTAAAAGGTTAAATACTTACTAGATATGTGCGATTCGTTTCGGATCGATTTGAATTTCCGAATTAAAATAATGCCGAATCTACGAATAAATCCGAATTAGTTTGGATTTATTCGGTAGATTCGGATGGCAATGGATTACACTAGTATTGTACAGTATATTAGGTTATATCACTCTGCTATGGGTTACACCTAATATACAGTACATAATACTAGTCTAATACACAGCATATCCCACCTAACAAATACAGAAATTCCGAATTTCCGAATCCAGCTGAATTTATTCGAATCCGAATGAATCCGAAATGAATCCGAAATGAATTAGTTCTAATTTTTCCGAATTCGAATCGATCCGAACCGAAATTCGAAAAAATCCGAATCGAACTGAAACAAATTTTTCGATCATGCACAAGTCTAATACTTACCTATAGTGCGCTGGAGAGCTGCGCTTTTCCCAACCCTTCTTCACAGAACCCAGGCCCATTCTAAAAGTAGGCTCTGTGGGTTTTATAGCCTTTATGTGTTTTACCCCTACAAAGGGGGTTATGGTTATATGTAATAAAAGTCCAATAATAAAATTGCCTTACCAGACTTAGGGCCAGATTACGAATGGTGCACATGAACAGTTGCGCGAGCGATATCTGGTTTATCACGACTGATTGCGCGCGTTAGTAGTAGTACGTGTATTACAAGTTGAATGTAAATGCGATAGCTTGAGTGCAATTGAATTTAACATGCGTCAGGTTAGCGTTAGTTCTGGTTAACTGTTACTCTCAAATAACAAGGTGCACAAAACACATCAAAATTATATGTAAAAAAAATTATACAGGCTCAAAGATATGAGATCTCAAGTGTTAGAGCTTTAACATAGATATATATATTTCCCTCGTTTTACAACGGTTCAATTTACACCGTTTCAGAATAACAACCTTTTTTTTCCAGTCATGTGACTGCTTTTGAAAAGCATTGAGAAGCAGTGCATTTATTAAAATAGCCAGTAGGTGGAGCTGTCCGTTTGTGTTGCAGCAAAGCCAAGCAAGCTGAAATTAATCAGTTTGACCAGACCTGAGCTATCGAGCAGATTTCAAAGGAACAAGATCTTCCTGTCTATAAATCAGTCCAGATTGGAATGCATAGAAAGAACTGTTTGCAGAAAAATGCAAGTGAAGTCTGTGTTGTGTGATTATTTTATTAGGTTTATAATGCTGTTTAGCAAATGTTTTTGTTCATTTAACTTAGTTGAATTATATATTCTGTGTTGTGT